>NC_069001.1:22931304-22937358 GCF_001194135.2 Octopus bimaculoides | reverse complement strand
ACGTTAAACGACGATGATGATACATATGTTTGTGTTATTGTAAATACAAACACTCATACATATGTACATAAATGCATGCATACATATGTACATACATGCATGTATACATATATATACATACATACCTACGTTTGTATAGATGCACATACATACAAACATGCATACACATATATACATATATGCATACATATATACATATGTATGTTTGTACATACAAACTTGCATCCATATATATGCATGTATGCATATATATATATACATACAAACATGCATATGTACGTATACACATATACATATGCATGCATACATACGTGCATATATGTATACATGTATACGTATCTGTGCAAATTAGAAGCAGTGTTTCTTTCAAATATGTTCTATTAAAGACAATCATGTGTTTCATCTTTTTGTTTTTACTAAAGATTTTTCTCGGGTCCTTATTAATCCTTTATGGGTTGGTTTGGAACAATAGCATTCCTCAATTCATCATTCCATTATCGTTTTGAAACCTTCGCTGTCCCCATCATCAGAAATTCTTATATTCATTTTTATTATTTGTTCAATAGTTTTGTTAACTAATGTTAGTATGTTTCCACATTGCCATCCTGTTTACATACATACACAGACAACTGATCTATGATGGGATATAATTAATAAGAAACATTTCATTAATATAGGAAAAAGAACCGAAGCAAAGTGTTGTCCTGAGAGATCAGTCATTTCAATTGTAAATTACTGAAGGGAATAAAATAAAAGAATTTTTTTTATTTAAGTAATTTCTCAAAAGTTGTTTATCAAAGTTATTGGAGAATGAAAATACACATGTGAACAAAACCACCACAACTATACATGCTTGGAGAAATTATATTAGATAATTGCATTGAATTCTTATGAATCATTATTGTAATAAATGATAAGTTGCTTTAGCAGAAATTGGTGCTAGTTATAAAATCTATACCATAATACATGAGGGGGTATCTCAGTTTATTCATTTCATTTGTATCATATTGCAGTTTGTGAACAATAGCATCATAATTTAGAAATTTCCATTGAGAAACTCACTTGTTTGTTGTTGTTATGATGGTCAGAGTCAAATGGGATTGTCTGTGCAACTATTCAGAAATTTGTTTTTATTTTCAAATTCTCAGTTTTGAATTTTTGCTGACGCTTGCATCTTTTGCCAATACATACATATATATATATATATATAGACTTATATATTAATAGTAGTAGTATGACAATAGAAGAATGAATGAGACCTCGATATTATGTAAATAGAGGAACTTATCTGTAATATAATATGTGACAATTATTCGGTTGCCACAATTAAACTCCGAGTCTTGGTTGTCAGGGCGGAAATCTGCTCCGGCATCTCATCAGTTATTAAGACAAACAAAAATGCTATGAAAATGACCGTTAAACAAAGGGAAATTACTATGGAAATGACTGTTATTAAGACAAACAAAAGAGCTATTAGAATGACCATTAAATAAGGGGAAAAAACCAGAAAGGGAGAAAGTAAAAAACCGCTCATAGAATTTGTGTATGCGTACATGTACGTACATACATACATACACATGCATGCACGCACATGCCAATATGTGCACATATATATGCAACCATACACATGTCCGCACACACACACACACACACACACACGTACACATATCCATACACATGTTCGAAGGTGATGAGACACGACCTTCAAACATTGGGCCACACCGAGGTAATGACTTCTGACCAAGATCTTTGGAAATATGCTGTGCGTGAGAAGACCCGGCAAGCCAAGTGAGACCTAAATCCAAGGCCTCTGCCAGGATGCGTACCTTCCTACGTTGGACACTAAACCCCGCTTGCGAAGACCTGTTGCGGCAAGTGAAATCAAACTAATTTCGACGGATGGCACCCATGCCAACGTCATCTCCTTCATTGGAAACAGAAACTCGGCTTGCGAAGACATTTTGATGCAAGCGAAATCTACTACTACTACTTATATTATTATTTTTATTATTAAGGTTGCAAGATGGTAAAGTAATTAGCATGCTGGGAAAAATGCTTAGTAGCATTTCTTTCTTTTTCCTGTTCTGAGGTGAAATGCTGCCAGGGTCGATAAAATAAGTACCAGTTGAACACTGGGCTAATGTAATTGACTTACCTCATACCCCAAAACTGCTAACCTTGTGCCAAAATTTGAAATCTTTATTACTATTACTATTATTATTATTATTATTATTATTATTATTATTATTATTATTAAGGCAGGAAGCTGCCAGAATCATTCCTGTGTTGAGAAAAATGCTTAGCAACATTTCTTCCCACTTTATGTTCTGCTGAGGTCTACTTTGCCGTTCATCCTTTTGGGGTTGATGAATTACCAGCTGAGCACTGAGGTCAATATAATCAACTTACCTATTTCTCTGAATTTGCTGGCCTGGTGTCAAAATTTGAAACCATTATTATCATCATTATTATTAAAAAGGTGGAGAGCTGGCAGAACTGTTAGCACGCCCGGCAAAATGCTTAGCGATATTTTGTCCGTCTTCACATTCTGAGTTCAAATTCCACCGAGGTCAACTTTACCTTTCATCCTTTTGGCATCAATAAATTAAGTACCAGTGAAACACCGGGGCTCGATGTAATCAACTAGTGCCCTTCCCCAAAATTTCAAGGCCTTGTGCCTTCAGTAGAAGGGATTATTATTAAAAAGGCAGTGAGCTGGTGAAATGCTTAGTGGTATTTCATCTGCCCCTACATTTTGAGTTCAGATTCTGCTGAGGTCGACTTTGCATTTCATCTTTTCAGGGTCGATAAATTAAGTAGCAGTGAAACACTGGGGTCGATGTAAATGACTTAATCCCCTCCCACAAGCTGTCCTTGTGGCAAAAATTTGAAATCATTATTATAACTATTATTAAAAAGACGGTAAGCTGGCAGAAATGTTAGCATACCAAGCAAAATGCTTAGTGGTATTTCATTTGCTGCTACGTTCTGAGTTCAAATTCTGCTGAGGTTGACTTTGCCTTTCATCTTTTCAGGGTCGATAAATTAAGTACCAGCTATGCACTGGGGTCGATGTAATCGACTCGTCCCCCTCCTCCCAAATTTCAGGCCTTGTGCCTATAGTAGAAAGGATTATTATTATTATCATAGTATTGTGCTGACAGATTTGTTAGACAAAATGCTTAGTGGTATTTTATGTTCAACTTCTGCCAATGTTGACTTTGCTTTTCAACCATTCAGAGCCAATAAAATAAGTACCAGTTTAGCCTTGGGGTTGAGACAATCAACTAAACCCCTATCAGCAAAATTCCAGGCCTTAGGACCATGGAAGAAAGGATTATTATTATGAAGGCAGTGAGTGACAGAACCATTAGCATGCTGGACAAAATATTTAGCGAGATTTCTTCCAGCTTACTTCCTGAGTTCAAATTCCACCAAGGTTTATCCTTTTGGGAGTCTTTAAAATAAGTGCCAGTTGAGTACGGGGTCGATTTAATTAACTCCACCCCATAAAATTGCAAGTCTAGTGGATAACTATTATTAATGTCATTATTATCATCATTAGTATTATTATTATTATTATAGATGTCGCACAGTATACAATATCATGAGATTGTTGATTGAAGATATTGTGTCTACTGGGGGTTTGTACTATTTGTCAAGTCACAACAAGGACCTCAGACAGACAGTACTTTATGCAATATGATGGCTAATTGTAGTATTTTGGATATAAATTTAGATGGTAAATCAAATTAATACACTTGTAAATGTTATCTAGTGGCTGTCATTTGAGATGTGACATTGACCATCATTTGCTACTGAAAGAACCGCTGGTTCACACATACTTCCCTTGTACACGCACACACACATACACACATATACTCACACAGAGTTGAAACGCTGTTTGATTTTTCTTTTCAGTGTTGAATATTCACCATCCAACTTCTATTGTATACACATACACACACATTCACATTCGTCCCTTTTACATATACACACACATACTCACACAGAGTTGAAATGCTCCCACTACTAGTTTGTCATCACCTCTTCCTTCTTTATTCATCTATCGCCCCTTCATTACAGTGGATACTGATAGCAGAATTGGAAACTTTATTGATAGGATATCATTGTTGCTGTTGCTGTGGAGGTCAGTCCCAACTGAGAAGACCTATAATCAAATGCATACCAACCGTAATCACTTTGTCTTTGAGTATGTGTAGGACTACAGCTCCAATAAGTCCTTCCTTTTGTAAAACAATTTGATGTAAATTTAAAGGAAATATCTTGTGTTTCAAGCTGATGAAATGACCTTATATACAAGGTGGCATCGAAAAGTTCCTGGACTGGTCCTGTAGCATGCCAACTGATGGCAGCACATGGTTGTGTGCAGAGTGAGGGCTAGCAGTGACCTTCATGAGGCAGTGTGCAGAGTGACGTCACTGTGTTTACTTCACAAGTTGTGAAATTTGTGTTTTTGTGATCATGTGTATGTTGTAGTCTACGATTTTGTCATGGACAGGAATAAAGATCCAACATGAAATTTTGTGTAAGTCTGTGACAAAGACACTGAGTACAGCCCTGACACAAAACAGCAGTCATTACAATGGAAGGGTCCTTCATCTACACAAGTGAAGAATGCGCAACACAGCCGTAGCTCAACCAAGAGCCTGCTCATTGTTTTTATTGACATCTGCAGTATTGTGCATTCAGAATTCTTCCCCCAGGGCCAGACTGGCAATCAAGAGTTCTACTGTGATGTTTTGAAGCATTTAAGGCAGGACATTCAGTGAAGGCAAACAGATCTGTGGAGCATGAAGAATTGAATTCTTCACAACAGCAATGCACCCTGTCACTGAGCTCCCCTCACTCTTGAGTTTCTCACCAAAAACAATATGGTATCAGTTCTGCTCCCACCTTATTTGCCAGATTTTGCATCTGCAGGCTTTCACCTCATAGAAAGGTTTCCACATTGGTTTACAATTCTGATGGCTCTTTTTGTTTTTGTCTTTACTTGTTACAGTCATTAAACTGTGGCCATGCTGGGGCACTGCCTTGAGTAATTTTTAGTCAAATGAATTGACTACAGTCTTTTTTTCTCTTTTTTTAAGCCTGGTACTTATTCGATCAGTCTCTTTTGCCAAACTGCTACGTTACAGGGACATAAACACACCAACACCAGTTATCAAGCAGTTGTAGGAGTGCTGAAAAGTTCCAGTTAATTATGATTTTATTGAACATAGTCCCCTCACACACTTATTATAATGGTCCTTCAGTTTTTCTAAGCTCTGCAAAAAAACTCAGAATGTTGGGCCTTCAACCAGGCCTTTTGCAATACCCTTAAGCCAGGAACTTCACAGTACCCCCTCATATATCTGCCCTAACTCTTCGAAATGCTTAGTTTTAGAATGGTGGCAGCTGATGAAGGGAATGTTCTCTATGTGGCCTGTGCGTTTTCTATACTCTGTTTATGTTCTGTTCTTCATTTTGTCCACGTTTTTTTGCAACGTCCTGTACCCAGATATGCATCTATATATACATGTAGATGTAGGTATGTACATACATGTATGTATATATGCATATACTCACATATTATTTGTATTATTATATATACATATCTATATATGTATATATATATATATGTACACATATATATATGTGTGTGTGTGTGTATGTGTATGTATGTGTATAAGACCTAAAGATTGAGGTGTAGGAAGAGAGTTAGCTTCAAGCTTATCAAAAGTAAATATAAGAAACAACTTTCAAGGACAATAGTGGTTTACTGAGATGGATGGTTGTGCATTTTTTTTGTATCAATGTATGATAAACTGAAAATAATTCTTTTTATATTTCATGGTGGGTGACAAAGGTTGCTGGGTGTGTGAATAAGAATACAAGAGTTAAGGAATGGAGTAAACAAAATCCAGGCTACATATGTTTCATAGCAAGTGGAACCTCAGAAGTGGTAAATATCCAAGTGAGGTGTATACCATAGACTACTTGTCAAGCTAAGGGTATTTGTATATGTGTATATATATATATATATATATATAT
>NC_069001.1:22926017-22931260 GCF_001194135.2 Octopus bimaculoides | reverse complement strand
ATATATATACATATACATATATATATATATATATTTCTTTCAGTTTCCAGCTACCAAATTCACTGACAAGGCTTTGGTCAGCTTGAGACTATAGTAGAAGACACCAGCTCAGGGTGTCACACAGTGGGACTGAACCCAGAATCATGTGATTGGGAAGCAAACTTCTTACCACATACCCATGCCTGTTGATATTAGTCATAAAAGACAATGATGGGGGCTGATACTCTTAACGGAGATGCATAGTCGCAACTGTTTGTCATCGTCTTGTTATTGTATCCATTACTAAAATACTGTTATTGCTCATATTATTTCCAACCCATTCCCCAATTAGATATTTATTAGATGAGCTAACGATGTTCGTAAACAATAATTCATAATTCATACAGAAAGATTTCATTATTTCTTTTTGTCAACCATTATTATTATAACCATTATAATATTATTTTCTGTATTATGATTATTATATTCAAACAATTATTATTATTATGATAAGCATTATCATGATTATCATCATTATCATTACAATGATCATAATATTATTTTCTGTATTATGATTATTATACTGAACCAACCATTATTATTATTATTATTATTATTATTATTATTATTATTATTACGATGATGATGAAGATTATTATCATCATCATCCTTATCTTTACAATCATTATATTATTATTTGTATTCTGATTATTATACTTAATTATTATTATCATTATTATGATTATGATTATGATTATTATATTATTATTATTATTATTATTATTGCTATTATTATTTTTGCTTCCATCCTCCTTTCAAAATAATAATCAAATTATCCTTGGAATGAGCAAAATAATGATTGTTGATGAAAACCCGACAGATTAGTAAAACAGTTCTATTATTTCTATTATATGTAATTTCAGATTAGATTAGGCTTGTTGTGATGTTGACATTTATTAATCCTAAAGGCCTCATAAAACATTCACTGGTTTCTTTTCATTCTTACTCTTAGGGCTTCAGCTTATACATACATTCATACATACATATATATATAAATATACATACATACAGATGTGTAGGCATGGCTGTGTGGTAAGAAGCTTGCTTGTTAGCCACATGGTTCTGGATTCAGTCCCATGTGGCATCTTGGGCAAGTGTCTTCTACTATAGCCTCGGGCTGACCAATGCCTTGTGAGTGGATTTGATAGACAGCAACTAAAAGAATCCCAATGTATATGCATATATTAGTGTGTGTGTGTTTGTGTCTCTGTTTGTCCCCTATTACTTCTTGACAACTGGTGTTGTACACTTATACATACATTCATACATACATATATATCATCATCATCATCATCATCATCGTTTAACGTCCGCTTTCCATGCTAGCATGGGTTGGACGATTTGACTGAGGACTGGTGAAACCGGATGGCAACACCAGGCTCCAATCTAATTTGGCAGAGTTTCTACAGCTGGATGCCCTTCCTAACGCCAACCACTCAGAGAGTGTAGTGGGTGCTTTTACGTGTCACCCACACGAAAACGGCCACGCTCGAAATGGTGTCTTTTATGTGCCACCCGCACAAGCCAGTCCAGGGGCACTGGCAACGATCTCGCTCGAAAATCCTATGGGAGCCAGTCAGGCGGTACTGGCAACGGCCATGCTCAAAATGGTGCATCTCATGTGCCACCCGCACAAGAGCCAGTCCAGGGGCACTGGCAACGATCTTACTTGGCTTGCCGGGTCTTCTCACGCACAGCACATTTCCAAATGGATTTGGTAGATGAAAACTGAAAGAAACTTGTCATACATGTGTGTATGTGTGTGTGTGTCTTTGTGTCTGTGTTTGTCCCTCACCACCACTTGACAACTGATGTTGGTGTGTTTACTCAGCTATGCAGACCAATGCAATAAGTTTCAGGCTTAAAAAGTAATAAAGTAATAAATTAAAATTCTTCAAGGTGGTGCCCACGCTTGGCCATAATCTAATGACTGAGACAAGTACAAAATAAAGATAAAATGTTTCTTCCTGGCTTCCAAACACTTTTCTGCCACCACATTCACTTACAAAGCCCTGCAGTAGGACTGAACTTAAAATCATGTGGTTACAAAGTGAGCTTCTGAAGCATGCCATTTTTTTTTTTAGCAAGAAGCTATTTTTTCTTTGCATCAATTTACTTTATTTTACGCGTATGTGATACTGAAAACATGTGAAAATATGCATGAAGGTGCAATGTGATAATTCATTGTTATAGTATATTCCTTTATAGTATGTTCTTCATGATATATATCCACACACTGAAACACACATGCAGAAAAAGAATGCACACAGACAATTGTATGCACACACACACACACACACACACACACACACACACACACACACACACACACAGAGTCACATACCCAACCAGGCATTTAGTTGGCTAAAGCAAACAACTTTATTTATTGAGCAAGAAAATATATTTGACCGAATACAATGTGAATAGGTGTGACGGCCAATCGATCTGAGATGAATGTCTTGTAGCCATTAAGTCCATGTATAAACAAGATAAAAGGGCTTAAATGAGAAGATTAATAATGATTTCTTAATTAGGCATAAAGCTGTAGCCAAGTAGAGTTAAGTGTCTTGGCAACATTTACTATTATACAATGCAAACAACAGGATACAATCTCCCACATCTAGAAAAGTGTTGGTAGATTTATTCATTTTCTATTTGACCTTTAAATCATCATAATTGCTCATAAAGATGCAGGATGCTTTAGATTTCAAACTTCTAAGGAGATTATGAGAAACAAAAACAAGCCAAAAATAAAGTTTGTTTTGTGATTGTTTGACCAGCTAGAAATTACAACCAAGTTTCTCCCTCAATATGATCATGAACACAGTAGAATAGAGAGAAGATTGTAGCCTTGGGTACATATAGTTTAAAGATTTAAAAAAAAAATGGAATGTGATGACTGTAACTTGAACTCTGTCATAGATTTGTTAAATCAAAGCTAACTTGAGGTTAACCACCAACAACAGCAGCAGCAGCAGCAGCAGCAGCAATAGAGAGCAGTTCATGACAAAACACTTGCCATGTTGCTGTTAATTTGATTGGCCATTGCAGAGTGGAACACAGAGGAGTGGGGAAGTGATTAATGTTCTTTGAAATATAAAGTGCAGAGCATCAAACAAAATGCTTAGTGGTAGTTGCTTACTGTTTTTTTTTTGCATTTTTCTGTCCTGAGTTTAAATACTACGAAGAATGAATTTGCTTTAGATTCTTCTCAGCTTGAAAAAATTAAGCACCAAAGCCACCAAACGGATAAAGGCTGCTGATCTTTCCTGGTCACAATAAGGTTGCAAGACAATCTTCAAAATCGATTCATATATGTGACAGCAGCTGTTTGACATAAACCAACAAGTCAACAGTTCTCAAGCACTGAACAAGTGCATTCAGAATGATTTTGTCCCTCTGTGTACATCTTGGCACTTCCTTTACTGTTTTCTCAGACTGGCAATGCTTCCAGGTAGCAATGTCAAGCTAGGAATTTCTGGAAATTATCCATGGACCCTAGTATAAAAGTCCTCTGGAACAGATCAGTTTGTTGATTTTATTCAACATGCAGAGTTTCCCTGTCAACATGAAACTTCCATGCACCACATTGTCCAACTGTTAAAGAGAGCAGTGTGTTTTTGACAAAACTCCAGGTGCCAAATGCCTTATTTTCACCTTTACTTGACCTAGAATTGTAGTCTTGTCAAAGAGACAAGCTATAGAAATATGCCTCTGACAAATGGCAGCTACATCTGTTCACCATTAAGGGGTCCTTGGAGACATTGTAGCCTCAGTGTATGTGTGCCCATCATCAGCCATAATATGCTCAGTAATTTAATCACCAGGTGTTGACAACACATAGAGCACCTGACCTGTGGATTGCATCTCTTCTACAATATTTGGAAGAGCAGGCAAGGTGAGACAGTCAGGCAGTGGTAGGTGACAAAGATAATGTAGGCATTCACCAAATTGGTCAAATAAAGACTAGAGCAAGGCACAAAGCGCAGGTCTATATTTATGATATAATCAATAAAGGCATTATTCATCTCCTCTTGACTTTTCAGAGATAACTTCCTCTCAACCAATTTTTGAGTGGGACTGGCCACCCTTCTTAAACCTCAAAATAACAAAAATAATGGTTTCAAATTTTGGTAGAAAGTCAGCAAGTTTGTAGGGGAGAGAGTAAGTCGATTACATCAACCCCCAGTGCTCAACTGGTACTTATCGTATTGACCCCTCAATGGATGAAAGGCAAGGTCAACCTTAGCAGAATGTGAACTCAGAACATAAAGACAGACAAAATACCACTAAGCATTTTCCCTGGCATGCTAACAACTCAGCCAGCTTGCTATCTTTAAATTTATAATAATAATAATAATAATAATAATAATAATAATAATAATTGTGATATTGAGTCTAGCAGGAGTTTGTACTGTTTGAGTTCCTTGTGATTTGACAAACAGTACAAACCTCCTGTAGACACAGTATCTTTAATCAACAACTTCACGATATTGTCTACTGTGCGACATCTATGATAATGATAATAATAATGCTTTCAAATTTTGGCACAAGGCCAGCAATTTCAGAAGCTGGGTAAGTAAATTACATTGACTCCAGTGCTCAATTGGTACTTATTTTATCAACCCTGAAAGAATGAAAGCCAAAATTGACCCCAGCAGAATTTAAACTCAGAAAGTAATGACAGATGAAATGTTACTAAACATTTTGCCCAGCATGCTTGCAATTCCTTAATAATAATAATAATAATAATAATAATAATAATATTTCACCGATCCCAGTGCTCAACTGGTAGTTATCTAATCAACCCTGAAAGGATGAAAGTCAAAACCAACCTTGGTGAAAATTGGACCCAGAACGTAAAGACGAAAAAAATGCTGCTTGGCATTTCACCCAGTATACTAATGATTCTGCCAGCTCAATGCAGTCACCACTACCACCACAACAACAACAATAATAATAATAATAATAATAATAATAATCATCATCATCATCGTTTAACGTCCGCTTTCCATGCTAGCATGGGTTGGACGATTTGACTGAGGACTGGTGAAACCGGATGGCAACACCAGGCTCCAGTCTGATTTGGCAGAGTTTCTACAGCTGGATGCCCTTCCTAACGCCAACCACTCAGAGAGTGTAGTGGGTGCTTTTACGTGTCACCCGCACGAAAACGGCCACGCTCGAAATGGTGTCTTTTATGT
>NC_069001.1:22916511-22925438 GCF_001194135.2 Octopus bimaculoides | reverse complement strand
GGAGGAGGAGAAGAAGAAGAAGAAGAAGAAGAAGAAGAAGAAGAAGAAGAAGCAGCAGCAGCAGCAGCTGCAGTAGTAGTAATCATACCAGAAGCAAATATCAATGTGATGAGATTAAATGAAATAATATATGCAGAAGCCCCAGTGGCCACAAAAAAAAATCTAATACTCCCCTAACTCTGTGGATAAATAATATCCAGAAAAAAATTAGAAAATAAAAGAAAGGATCTCTCAATCTTTAATGAAATTAAGAGCCAAACAAGACTATTAAGTAACAAGAGAGTAAGAAAAATACTACGGAAATACAAGATTACAGAACAAGATACACCTGAGGTAAAAGAACAGCTGGAGCATGATATCCTCACCAAAGTAGAAAGAATCTTTTGGTTTGGGAAATGCTAGGGATTCGCTCAACAAAACAAACAGATCAACTCCAACCCAAAACAATGCTGTCAAGAACTTAGCAAAGATAAAATAGAGATCAATGTAGCAACAACAGCAGAGATAGTGGAAGAATTTTAGGAAGAAATATGGTTGGTAAAGGAACAACCTCAGGAGAGAAACACGGCACCTGAACAATTCTGTAAATCCTATAACAATGCAAGAGTACTTCAAAAACTAAGCAACTGGAAGGCACCTGGACACGACAAAATCCCCAATTTCTGGTTTAAGCGTTTAATAGGAACACATAAGACACTGCCTGACAAATTCAATGAGATACTAGAGAGCCAGAGACAAGACCTGAATGGCTCTTAGAAGGGAAAACCATTTTAATTCCCAAATCCACTGGAACAGCATACCCACAAAGCTATAGACCCATAACATGTCTCCCTACAATTTACAAAGCTTTAACTGCAATAATATCGCAGAGAATGGGCAAGCATCCAGAAGAAAACAATTTGTTTCCAGAAAAGCAGAAGGGATGCAACAAGGGCAAAGATCAGTTATTGATCAATAAAGCTGTAACTGAAGACAACTGAAAAAAGAAAAAAGGGTCTAAGCGTGGCTTGGATCAATTATCAAAAGGCTTTTGTCAGTATTCCCCACATATGGATCCTGGAAACACTGGCCATGAACAAGGCAGCACCAATAATAATAAAATATATAAAACATGCTATGAATAAATAGCAAAGATTGCAGCAGCTCCAGACAAAAGAGGGATTCATAAAAACTAAAGCCATCCCCATTAGAAGAGAAATATTCCAAGGAAACTCACTCCCTCCATTCCTTTTCTGCTTAGCACTTATGCCTTTAACTGACATGCTAAACAGAACAGGATGTGGATACAACTGCTATGGTAAAACAATCAACCGTCTCTTGTATATAGATGATTTAAAACAGTGTTCTGCAAATGATAAACAACTGGAAACACTACTACAGACAGCACATAGATTTACCAAAGAAATAAACATGAAATTTGACTTAGAAAAGTGTGCCAAGGCAACCTTTGAAAGAAGAAAACTAGTTAAGAGTAGCAATATCACACTAGATAAAGCAAATGAAATAAGAGAATTAGACCAAAGCCAGACATAAAAATACTTAGGAATCAACTTAAGAATCAACACACATAAATGAAAGAGAAGATAAGAAAGGAATACTATAGACGAATTAAATTAATACATAAAACAGAACACAATGCGCAAAACAAGATAATAGGTATCAACTCTCTAGCTGTCTCAGTTATAAGTTACTGTTACAATACTCTTAATTGGACTCTAAATGAATTAACCAAAATATATACAAGAAATTGAAGGTGGTAGATGCCTTATACAGCTAGAAAACTATTATAAAATAACCACCAGAGGATTACAGAAATACCTAAAACTGGCACAAATAGCCACAAAACGTGAGCAAAGCAAAAATCTGTTTTCTGCCTTTAAGGAAGCTGAAAAATACATGATAGAAGTCATTGTACCTGACAGCTGTTAAGAAAAAGAAGAAACAACAAAAGCTGTTAAGAAAAAAAGAAACAACAAAAGCTGTAAAACAACTGAAACTAGAACAACAAAATACTATGATAAAATGATGGCAAGAATATCCCTTACATGGCAAATACTGGGATAAGCTAAACAGAACAGAAATAGACAAAGCAACATTCCAACAAAGGCTGAGAAGCTCAAGACTCAAAGCAGAGATTGAAAGAGTTTTAACTGCAGTACAATATCAAAGCCACCCAGCCAGGAATATCCAGAAACACATAATGGAAAAAAAATACAAGTAGCTTCAGAATATGTGGTGATGGAGAAGAAACAGTAAATTATATTGTTTCTGGCTGTCCAGTCCTGGCTAAGAAGCTTTATATCCACAGGCATAACCGAGTTGGGACCTATATACACTGGAAGCTGTACCAACATTATGGAATAACAACAGACAAAAGATGGTATAGGCACACTCCAGAAAATGTCTCAGAAAATGACAATGCAACCATATTCTGAGATATGACAATGCACACAGATAGAGAAATCAAGGCTAATAGACAGGATATGGTTGTCAGATTTCATCAAAACAAAAAAAAAAAATGCTTTCTAATCAATGTATCAATATCAACAGATGACAATGTATCTCTAAAAGAAACAGAGAAACTCTCAAAATACAAAGATCTGAAAGCAGATATAACCTAAATGAGGTGCTTAAAAAAAAACAACTCCTATAATAATATGTGCATTAGGTATGATTAAAAAACATTCAGACAAATGCACAACCCAAGTACCAGCACTTATGAATATACATAATATAAAGAAAACAGTACTACTAGGCACTGCACACATTCTATATAGAGCACCTTCAATACACCAAAACAAACCACAGCACATACACAAAGCATCCGGAGCTGCACTCAGCAGTGCAGTGAGAGAACATGATAAAAATAAGACTACTGAATAATAATAATAATAATAATAATAATAATAATAATAATAATAAAGATAATAATCCGTAAACTGCTGATTGCAATAAGATGCACCACCCAAAGACAGATGCACATCGTCTTTACCTACCCAGAGCTCAAGGAGGTTGAGGTTTGATCCAATGGGAAATCTCCTACAAAACCATTACATTTGGACTGGCAACATATCTTGAAACATCTAATGACTGGATGCTAAAGCTCATTCAAAACCATGAAAAACTTCTATTATGAAGGAGAGAAAAATACTTTCAAGTGAACTTATGCATAATAAACAGGTTGAACAGCATGATGGAAGTGCAGCAACTGTAGATGCAAAGAAGGTTAAATCAAGAGCAAAGCAAAATGCTTTTGAACAATTAGCTTATAGGTGGGAACAAAAACCTCTTCATGGCAAATATGCAAAAATAGCGAAGGAGCTAATGTAGACTAAAAGCACACCCACCAGTGGTTATGGAGCTCAGAACTAAAGGCAGAGAGTGAAGGCTTTATCTTGTTTGCCCAAAATCAGAGATTATCGACAGGGAACTATTAAGCCAATGGAACTATTAAGCCAATGGAACTATTAAGCCAATGGAACTATTAAGCCAATGGAACTATTAAGCCAATGGAACTATTAAGCCAATGGATGTAACTATTGGAACTATTGTAACATGTAACATGGAACTATTAAACCAAAAAATGGTGGATGTAAGCTTTTACCACCCATAGAGTACAAATAAAGACAAGTTGGCCAATATCTACACTGGATAATGTGTTGACATTATAAAACCAAAACTGCTGACAAATGGTACAAGCACTACCTTAAGACTGTAACTGAAGGAGAAAACATAACGATTCTTTGAGACTTCCCAGTATGTACAGACTGGACCATCAAAGCAAACAAACCAGATACTGTTGTGAAAGACCAAAACAATAAAGTCTGTTTATTGGTTGACATGAACATACCTTGTGACCATAATATCTCAGCAAAAGAATTTGATAAGCTCAGAAAATATAAAGAATCGAAAAGATGTGGCATCTCAAGATGGTTACAATACCAGTGATTATAGGAGCACTTGGAATGATCAAGAAAGGAACTGAAAATTATTTAAGAATGATCCCTGGATTACCATCCATGCAGGAAGTGCAAAAGATTGTCTTAACTGGTAACTGGTCACACGTACTGAGAAGAGCATTGTCGCCGTGAATTTTCTTTTCCTTTTTCCCCTTTATTTTCTTTGTTTACTTTTTTATTTTTCATTTTTTTCTCTCTGTCCTTCTTCCCCTTTTTCATTTTCCCATGACCTTGTAAATGGACAATTTAGTGTGTTTATTTTAATAACCTGCAGATGTATACAGTGCGTTTCTCTGCCCTAGGTGTCAGGAAGACACTCGTCAAGAAATGGAAACAGACTTGAAAGAAGATGATAATGAAAATAATAATAATAATAATAATAGTATTAACAGTAACCTTAATAATAAAGAAAAACAAGAAGTATTTGAAGATTATGTTTCTTGGTTTAGTTATAAGCAGTTATAAATGGTCTTCCAATTTTCCTAAAGAAATTTAATTAAATGAGATATTGCTAAACTGTTTATGTCTTAAATTTTAAAACTGAGAGTTTAGCAGTAACTCATTTAATTTAATTTTGTTAGGAAAATTTGGAAACCATTTATGCAAGTTTATAAATAGTCTAAGAAGCAAAACCAGTGTTTACTTCTATTTCTTTCAATTATTATTAATATACTATTCTGTACAATACCAAATACTTTTTATTCTTTCCTTCTTATATCCATCCATATATATGTATACACCCATCTGTCCATCCATACATGCATGCATACACATACAGAGACATATACACACATGCAAACATAAATATATACACTAGGAGATACTGAAAAGCTCCTGGCTTTGGGTAAAAGAAAATACAGGTGGGTCAGTTAATTAGGATTTTATTTAACATATTCCCCTTTCAGAGTTACACACTTATTGCAGCGGTCCTTCAGTTTTTCTAAGCCCTGTAAAAGAACTCAGTAGGTTGGGTCACCAACCAAGCCTTTCGCAATAGCCCTTAAAGCCAGGAACTTTCAGTACCCACTCATACATGTGTATTTGTGCATGAATATGCATGAAGACTGAAAGTCCACTTGCAATGACCATAGCACCATTGATTGTGGCTTGAGGAAACAGTTCCTGAGTCTTTTGGAAATACCCAAAGCCACCTTTTGTTGTGTTACCAAATTATGTCATGGAATCACCTTAAGAGTAATCTCTGTCTTTTATTGTTGCTGTTTTTCTTGTACTAAACTTTCTGGCCAGAAAGCCTTAAATAACTTTTATTGCTACATGTCATTGGTGAGGTATATATAGCACTTATAGTTCTATATTTAAGAGATGAGGAATTATGTACATTATTTATATATGACGGATATCTGTCCTCATCTCGTTTGTTGGCCTCCACCAGGAATATGTCCAAGTGCTTTTAGATCATGTGAACTCAATAAAGCCATCCATACAGTTCACCATGGAAAAAGAAAAAGACAATCAGCTAGCTTTCCTGGACGTATTAATAACATGCACCAAGTATGGATTCAGGCCATCCGTATACCGCAAGCTGACCTACACTGGATGATACCTCAACTTCAACTCCCACCATCCATACAGTGTAAAGAGAGAAATTGCTCAGTGCCTAAAACATCGAGCAATGAATCTAAGTAGCGATCGTGCTACCCACCACGAAGAAATGATCAAGCTCAGTAACAATCTATTAAGCAACAACAACCCCAAAAGCATACTCCAATTATGAAGAAAAGAGAGGATGAAACCGATAAACTGTCCACAGTCTGTCTACCCTATGTGAAAGGCCTCTCTGAAAAGACACAAAAGATATGCGGCCCATATGACATCAGAACAGTGTTCAAAAGTAATACAACACTTCACAAATATCTCCTTCGAGTAAAACCACCAACAGAAGAGAATATGACTAAGAACTGTGTGAACTCCATCCCATGCAGCTGTGGTAGGTTATACAAAGGCGAAGCATGCCTCCCCCTCAAAATAAGGGTAGAGGAACATCGCAAAGCTGTGACATGGGGAGATACTGATAAATCGGGTATAGCTGATCATGTATGGAAAAATGGAGACCACCTCCCCCTGTGGGATGAAGTTAAAATAATAGACAGAGAAAACCACTGGAGAATACGAAAACTAAAAGAAGCAGCATATATGCTAGGACACAACAACCTCCTAAACAGACCGAGTGCAGACATGAACAACATATGGGAACTGGTATTAAGGAAAGATAGGAGAATATTAGACTTATAAGCCCTAAAATTCACTCCATAACTGCATATGGCATAGTGCTCTAGAGCCCCAAGATTCTGAGTTCGATCCCAGGCAGTGACCTTAATAATAATAATAATAATAATAATAATAATAATATTAACAACATCAAAAAATACCTTAGGAATGAGAACCCAGGTTCAAAATTTCCCCCAAACTGGAGAATATATCAGCAGAAACGTTGTGTTAACAACAAACAAGATGAGGACAAATATCCGTCAAATATAAATAATGTAAATAATGTATATATAGCACTTGTTCAGCCACCACACCAGGGATGCAGAAAATTCATGGAATTGTAGTATAGTGGACTGTGAAGAGATAACAGAAGAGCTCAACTGAGCCAATGGTGCTTCTTACATTGATGCTGACCAGAGTGATTCTTTAAAATCACCAGCTAGGATCTCCAAGTTCTGTCAAGGGAGTAACTGCAGTGCATCTATAAGGGTGGTGTCCATGGTTGTGTAATCAGCCAATGAATGATTCATTGTGACTCAAACTCCCAATTCAAATTCATAACAATGGAACTGAATGGTGACAGAGAGTCATGTGCATGTGTGTATGTGTGAGAGAGAGAGAGAGAGAGAGAGAGAGAGAGAGAGTCTGTGTATATATACACGTTCTACTCTGGCTCCTTCTCTTATATTTTAGCCCCTTATCAACGAGCATAAAGTCACACCCTCAGTATTCAAAATCTTGTAATTTGTAGGGTGATCTCACTATTGCTGGTGTGATGTAAAACAGCTGGCTTAGGAAGGGCATCCAGCTTTAAGAACTTGCCAAACCAATCTCTGAAATACATTGCAGTCCTTGATGCCATCAGACTCTGAACTTGTCCAACCAATATTAGCATCTATATATACATATCTATGAATCTATCCTTTGATGGATGCATTTGTATATGTCTGTTTATGTTTATACCCATCCCTCCTCCAAAAATAATATGTACTGCATAAGTTGTGTCTTTTAAATCTCATAACTTAACAGTTTGATAAATAAAAATTGATAAAACAAGTACCAGACTGAAATAAGTACTGAGATTAATATAACTGATCCATTTATTGAAAGTAGTCCCCCACCCTGGCTGTACTGCAAAGACTGAAACCAGCAGCAGACGGTAAGTTTGCCATTTCTGTTATGTATTAGAAATATTTCACAGCTGCTTCTTAATAATCAGTTGTCTGTCTCTAAGTCATTTTCAAAGTGCCATCTTCTACAATTACAATTTCTATCAGCTGAAGTTGGCTGCTGATAGCAATTTCAACAAGAATTTTCAAGGTGTAATCAGCTTAGTGTCCACTAATGTATTATATTTAATAGGTTTTCTCCTTAAACACTAGAAATGACGCTAAGTATACTTTCCATTTAGTGTACTTATCAGTGTGTTTGTGTGATTATGTTTATGTTTGTAGACACACACACTTGTATACATATATGTGTGTGTGCGTGTACATATATATGTGTGTGTGTGTATGTATACATATATATATGTATGTATGCATATATATACCTATATATGTGTGTGAGTTTGTACACATACACACATGTATATGTACATATACACACACACACACACATACATACAAACACACACATATACATATATATATGAGCATGCCATAAAAAAGACACTTTGGCAATCTAATAACATGTCCAGTCCATCTCATTTGAGCCAAGATAACATGCTGTTCAATTGAGCCACAATGTGCCATGCACAAAACTTTTGTATCTGGTATGAAACATTTCCACTTGACTCCTATTCCTATTTTGATGAAATCTCTCTAGCATTTTTATATGACAATTGTAAGTGGTCCACGTCTCACCCAAATAAAGAAGCGCAGTCAATATACACACTTCATAAAGCTGATTTTTATCTGCAGGGAAAAACCTCTATCTGCCCATATTCACTTTGCAAGCTTTCCAAATGCAAAACTTCCCTTCCTTATTTGATAGTATATCTCTGCATCAAGAACACCATCTCTTGACAGTGTGCTTCCATGATAAACAAAGGTGTCAATGACTTCTAACCTTGTTTCATTCACAAAAATGTTTGCTTCAGAATATATTTGTCCAGGCATAAGAGTAAACATTACTTTGGTTTTCCTCACACTAGTTGTGAGTCTGAAATGTTCACATGCAGTGGAAAATCTGTCTATTAGATGGAGAGATTTTCCACTGCTTCTTCTCTATGGTGAGCTCAACTCTGGTAAGTGAGAAGCTGAGGAAAAGGTAAAAAGACTGTGTGAAAGGAAACCTGAAGAAACTAGATATGAACAAAAGTGATTGGGAAATTGATGTTCTAGATTGGAACAATTGGAGAGGTGCTGTTAGGACTAATTGCAATGCCTGGGAGGAAAAGATGGTTCAGCATCCTGAGTTTAAAAAGGCCTGTTGCAAAGGAACAATTGGAACTGTAATCAACAGTGAACATTGGATATGTATCATATGTGATTGTGTTCTGTTGTCAAAAGCAGGATACGTGAATCATGGAGTGTGGTGTGTGTGTTGATGGGACAACTTTCATCTGTCAAGATGAAGTAATCCTCATCATATATATATATATATGATGTTTCAGTCATTTGACTGCAGCCATGCAGGAGCTCATGTTACATACATATATATACATACATACATATATATACATATACATACATACATACATATATATACATATATATACATACATACATACATATA
>NC_069001.1:22910411-22916421 GCF_001194135.2 Octopus bimaculoides | reverse complement strand
TATATATATATATATATATATATATATATATATATATATATATATATATGTAGGTATGTATATGTATGTATATATATATATATATATATATTGTATACAGTTTCTTATTTGTGACAAAGTACTTAAGTTTCATATGAAGAGAAGAATTAAAAAAAAAAACCTAAGCTTGGATCAAGCTGCCACTATCTTATTCTGACAATTTTCACTTTTGTCCTCAAAGTAGCTACAGGTAGTATGAGGTATTTTAAGAGAAAGTGGTATTTGAAGGTAAATATTTGTAAATACTTATTCTATCTGTCTCTTTTGCCACCTGTGCTGGTGCTGCATCAACACACCCATGCCAGTGCTGCATAAATGCACCCATGCTAGTGGCAGGTAAAGAGTACCCAGCACACTCTGTTATGTAGTTAGCATTAGGAAGGGCAACTAGCTGTGGAAACTTTGCCACAACAGACAATTGGAGACTCGACAGCTCCCTGCTGACCAGCTCCATTTCAAACTATCCAAACCATGCCAGCATGGAGAGTGGATATTAAACAGTGATGATGATGATGATATATATTTAACAAAAAAAAAGAAAAAAAGCCAAATCTCTGTGAAAACATCTAAAAGGGGAAATTATGAATGTAAAAAAAAAAAGAATAAAAAGTAATAATTAGTGGTTAGAAAATGCTGCAAATATTTGCAATAAAATGATTTTGTCTCTGGATAGGATTTATAAATGCATATATAAATATATAAATAGGACATGTTCTTCATTATCTGTAATTATCTTCATCAACATTAATGATTTGTAGGCACGTGGTATTTCATTATGCAACTTATAAAAGTATTTAATATGCTTTATAGTATATTATATTTGCATAATGAAATACCACGTATCTATAAGTCTTTAATATTTACATACCAGTGAGCCGGCAGTAATGTTAGCAAGCCGGGCAAAATGCTTAGTGGTATTTCATCTGTCTTTATATTCTGAGTTCAAATTACGCCGAGGTCAACTTTGCCTTTCATCCTTTCGGGGTTGATAAATTAAGTACCAGTTGCACACTGGCGTCAATCTAATTGACTGGCCCACTCCCACAAAATTTCAGGCCGTGTGCCTAGAGTAGAAAGGAATATTTACATACCAGCTTCCAGGAATGCGTTTAATATATAAAATTGGTATATCCAATAGCTATATACCGCTATATATAGTGAGTATTTAAACAATGTGTTTGAGGATGATTAATGGGTTAGCAAATACCCCTGAAATATGGCATATATGCCCATTACCCATTTTCCAGCTTTGATCTCAGTGTTTGTTGATGTCTTGTGCAGGCCATAATTTCTATAGAATATTTATAGAGATAACCTTAACATTTTTTCCATGCTAGAATAGATTGAAGACAACACCTGGTAACAGTATTCTATGGCTGGATGTCCTTCTTAATGTCAATCTATTTTCAAGTCAGGAATCTTTTTTCTTCATGGCCTCAAATGAATTTCTGAGCTGACTGATATTTGTTTAGGAGGAATATCATCATGGCAAGTTGATGTTGATATTATGACAGACACTAAGGTGGTAAGCTAGCAGAATCGTTGGCATGCCAGGCAAAATGCTTATAGGCATTCTACACATTCTGCTATGATCTGCTTTGCCTTACATCCTTACAGGGCTGATAAAATAAGTACCAGTTGGGTACTAGTGTCAATGTAATTGACTTTCATCCTCCTCCAAAATGACTGGCCTTGTGCCAAAATTTGAAACCAATGTTATGACAAAATGCTGCTAAGCATTTTGGCCATCTTTTTATGTTGTGACGCTGGAGCATTATGCAGTCCTTGGACCCATTGGATTCTGTGAAATTGTCCACTCCCACAAAAGAGAAGATGAAAATTAAATGATGATGAGGATGATCACATATGAATATGGTTGAGAAGTTCACATTACAATTCCATGTTCCTTGGTTTGACCCCAGTGCATGGCATGCTGGGTAAATGCTTTTTACCATTGCTTCAGACTGACCCAAGCATTGCCAAGAAAAGCAAATAGTGGAAACTGTGTGGCATTCTGATGGTTGGTTTATACCAGTAATTTAAAGAGCCATAATTGTCACATTGTGTCAGTGATTCTGTCTGAGAATTACATTTACATGCCTCTATACTAGTTTCAACTTTTGGCACAAGGCCAACAATTTCAGGGGAGGGATTAAATTGATTACATTGACCCCAGTGCTCAACTAGTACTTGATTCATCGAGCCTGAAAGGATGAATGGCAAAGTCAACCATGGCAGAATTTGAACTTAGAACATAAAGAATTTGAACTCAGAACATGAAGACAGATGAAATGCTGTAAGGCATATTGCCCGGTAAGATAACAGTTCTTTCAGCTCACCACCTTACATACCTCCATTATATTCGCAGGTATGGATATTTACATGCTAATTCAATAAGTAGGCAGTTTAATTGATCAGCCAACTGAATACTCATAATTTAATCCAAGATAAGGCTCCATATGTATGTATGCATGAATGTATCTATGTTTCATTTGGTGACAGTGCTCGCATATTCAATATGCACAGAATCCTTATTAAAATCTGTCAGTGTTATTGAAAAAAATAAAAAATCAACAAATGGGAAAACTTAATGAATATTTTATGCTGTGACATTTTCTTTCCAAATGCTTTCATATTTCTGCAATGCATTTTTACAGCATCCGGTTCCATAATTACTAGGAAATGCATCACTTCCATATCTTAGCTTAGAGCTATTAAACACCATTCATGGAGTAATGCAAGTTTCCGTTATTTGATTGTGTGGAAGTTATTGAGATGGTGCAGGAAACTGGTTAGTTGTATGGGTACATTGGTACTGTGTATATTTACTATACTCCATGCTATATTTAATATAATTTCATATTCTAGTCTTGGGTTTAATTCTGACTAGAGTAAAGCTTTGAGTTCCATCCTTATCTGGTCGGATGATAAATGTACCAGTCATATACTGAGGCTAAGAAAATAGATTCCCCTGATCAATATGTTATTAATCTATCATCATCATCATTTAACGTCCGTTGTCCATGCTGGTATGGGTTGGATGGTTTGACCAGGGCTGGCAAGCTGTAAGGCTGCACCAGACTCCAGTTAGATTTGGCAAGCTTTTCTATGCCTGGATGCCCTTCCTAATGCCAACCACTCTGAGAATGTAATGGCTGCTTGTACGTACCACCGGCACAGGTGCCATTTGCATGTATCTGCCATGACTTATTTTACTTGGCTTGATCGGACTTCTTCTCAAGCACAACAAAATGCCCCGGTCTCGGTCATTTGTCATTACATCCATAATCTTTATCATATGTTATTAATCTGTATCATATCAGCTCTACTGAGGTGTGAAAATTTTTGGTCTGAGAATAACTTCCTCATGTCTTTCATCTAGTCGTGAAAATGGTCATGACCGCTCCTCCTGAATTTGGACTAGTAATAACAAGAACAACAGCAGTACAACAGTTGCAATAACTTCACTGAAAAAGCTGAGGAGACGTTTTCTTGGAACAGAAACCCCTTCTCTTATAAAAACAGAAATGTGCTACTTTAGGTCACACAAGCCTGATAAAACACATGCCAAGTTTACATTCCATGTTTTGGAAATGTCATAAGTGACATGCCTGTTTATTCATTTATTTGACAGAAAGCAATGGTTGTTTTTATGTCATAAATTCTTGTTGTGGTAGATTTTATCATAAATTGCTATTGTTGTAACTGCTACCACATATTTCTAGATATAACAGAAAAAGATCACCCAAAACTTTGATAAGCTGAACATTGGTGCAAACCAGATCTTGAACACTTGAAGATAAATTTTCTTCTACTAGGAAGCCTCTTTTGGTCACAACACATACAAAAATGTATACACAGAAACCTTTTTCTACACAAAAGATATGAAGTAAAATGTGATCCCGTTTTTTTAATCATCTCTCCTTTTTTATTTGTGTTATCTTATGAATATGTATCTTATGAATATTTACACAAATATATTTTCAGAAAAACTATAATATGAAAATATCTGTTTTGTGAAAATATATTTTTATTTTCATACACATAAATACACAAAATAAAACTATTTATCCCTTGTTTACTTGTTCTAATAAAATGGAAAAAGTGATGTATATAAAAGTTTAATGCATTTTCAACCTTTTCTCAGCATTTTTACTTTTACATATAAATATTTTATGTTCAGTTAAAATAAAAACAATTTTACATTAATCTAATGGGTTACTCTATACTTTTGTAGGGTACAAATTTATTGTTCTTAAACAAGAATATTGTTGACAGTGACTTCGAAGTTTCAGCTAGCTAAGCATCTTTGGACTTCGAAGTCACAGTCAACAAAATTCTTGTTTAAGAATAATGTATGTGTGTGTATCGTGGCACTCCATCGGTTACAACGACGATGATTCCAGTTCATCCGATCAATGGAACAGCCTGCTCATGAAATTAACGTGCATGTGGCTGAGCACTCCACAGAAACATGTACGCTTAACATAGTTCTTGGGGAGATTCAGCATGACACAAAGTGTGACATGGCTGGCCCTTTGAAATACAGATACGACAGAAACAGGAAGAAAGAGTGAGAGAAAGTTGTGGTGAAAGAGTCTAGCAGGGTTCACCGCCCCCCCCCCTGCCGGAGCCTCGTGGAACTTTAGATGTTTTTGCTCAATAAACACTCACAATGCCTGGTCTGGGAATCGAAACCGTAATCCTACGACCGCAAGTCTGCTGCCCTAACCACTGGGCCAATGCGCCTCCATGTATGTATACATACATGCACGCACACACACACACACACACACGCACACACATAGATATGACAGAAGTAAATTAGCGACCCCATAAAAAATTTTTTATGCTTTTGTTTTAACTTGCAAAGGTTTATATTTTTATGTTTTAGGTTCAATATGAGACTGTTTAATCATACCACACACAAAAGCAGGCTTGGAACTGTTTAAATTCCAAAGAGGCTATATTGTGAATCTAGTCAGAGTAAAATCACAGAAAAACTTGGGATCCCACTGTCTACAGTTAATAAAGTGATTGTACAATTCACCAAGAAGGACAAGGAGTTCACATTACCTTGCCCAGATCGACCAGGGCCCTCTGACAGGACCCTTCATTTTGTTAAGTGAAGTGTGGAGGACTTGACACAGGGTTTGTTGGCTAGCAAGTCTACTGCCTGTCATTCATATTATAAGCCACTTGGACCAGTCTGATAGTAAACCAAGACAAATGACCAGGATTACTGTTATATCCTGCTATTTTTAAGTTAATAAGCAGTCTCTCATTTTTGATAATGATGTGTTTCTAAAATGTATAAAATGATTTACACACATATATACACACACATATTTATATAAAGGAATGTTCGCAATAAAAGATTATATCAAAATTTAAAAAAAGATTATATATCATTTAAATGTTAAATCTACTTCTGATTTACTGTATTTATGTGAGATAGCAAGAGGCAATCACTTATATATTTCTCGAGGAATATTTAAGTGATTTCTCCGTCTATATTTCTCTAAACATTTCCTTTAAATATTTTTATCTATAGCATAATGATGAGTCATTGTTGACAGAAGTTGTTGAAAGGTTTGGCACCATAAGTGTCTTTTCAAATTTAGATTGAAGAAGCATTACTTTACATCCGTTTCCTGAGAGAAATTATTGCTAGGTGTTGTTATTATTGATTAAACCCTGCTTTGATTGAGAAGGCCTCTGATCAAGAATGTTCCAGTCATGAAAAGCCTATACCTTTTTTTTATTATTTAGAATATCACCCAATGTTTTCTTCCAATAGGTTGAGTTACTATCTTTATCTTTCACTGGTTTCACTCATTGGATTGTGGCTATGCTGAGGAAATGGACATTATGATACATGCCACTATGTGTCTTATGAATACACTTAAACCCCATACAGACTGGGCTGAAGGCTGGGCCTGCTAGTATATATATATATATATATATATAT
>NC_069001.1:22907454-22910265 GCF_001194135.2 Octopus bimaculoides | reverse complement strand
GATTCATTAGAGTCTAGGTACATCAACATATCAGGAATGGCTCACAATAAGTTAAAGCAACTCATTAGTAACTCATTAGTAGTATTCTGTAAGTATGTATATATACACACATCTGTCTATATTTTATTTTTATTTTATCTAGTTTCAGCTCATGAGCTGTGGCCATGCTGGGGCACCGCCATTTAAAAATATATTTCTAGATAGGGATTGAAACCTCAACCTTCATACAAGGTTGTTAGTTAAATTACTAACACCTTTAACCATTAGACCATCAAACCAACAATTATATATATATATATACACATAGTCATATACATATATACATAGGTAGCAAATCCAAGTGAAATTGTAGATCCAACCCAGGATTGGTTCCAAGTGTGGCATTTGTATAAAAGAAGAACCCAAGTGGGGTTCAAAATTCACGACAGCTGTTTCATTATATTGATGCATTCTTTGATTACATCATAGCAAAAACCTACCATCATCATGTCAATTTTAAACACATTTACAAGTAAGATGATGACCCATTCACCAAATACCATGGTGAAACAAGTCATGTTTGTGTGGGGGGTTTTGCTATGATGTAATCAAAGAATGCTGCCTGATTCAATTGTATGTAAACACATTAGCAACTCACTAAATCATCCATAGATTTCTATGGAGTAGATATATATATATACTGCTAGCAATCTTGTCCAGAAACTGGTGAGTTGAGTTGACCCTGTTGATGAGTGCTTCGGTCTTAAAGCCAAAACCGTTGACTCTACAGGGATATCACGACTACCACTTTCAGCCATTTACGGTTGCTGCCAGTATGTATGTACACAATTATGTGCCTTGACTGCAGCATCAGAACACTTTAGCTCTTATTTCTAGCATTGTAGGTGTTATAACACCCTTTGTCATATTTAATGACAATTATAGTTTTCCTTTTTGGTGATACATTGCTAAACAGCTGCCTAATTTAATTATTTGTATACACATTAGCAATTAACTAAATCATCCATAGATTTCAATGGAGTAGACATATATACTGCTGGCAAATCTTGTCCAGAAACTGGTGAGTTGAGTTGACCCTGCTGATTCATTGCTAAACAGCTGCCTAGTTTAATGTGGTGTGCAGGAGAGAAGAATGCGTTGGTTTGGACAAGTGATGCATATGAGTGAAGGCAGCTGTATACAGAGGTGTCTGTCACTGAAAGTGAATGGTACCTGTAGAAGAGGGAGATCTAAGAAGACATAGGATGAAGTGGTGAGGAATGATCGTAGGATGGTGGGGTTCATGGAGGAAATGACAGTGGACCAAAATGTTTGGAGATATGAGGTTCTAGAAAAGACCTGTCCATGAAATTGAGTGGTAGAAGAGTTGTGTCCCACTCTCATTACCCTAAGAAATTGAACTACAACCCCTCTTCTAACTGCATCTTTCTCTTCCTCGATTTGGTGCTATTTCTTGCAGACAGAGCCACTACATAAAACCTCTCTTGTTAGTTCACCATTATATGTTAAATAAATAAGTATTAAGTAATAATTTATGCTTACATCTATTGGAAAAAACAGCTGTACATGTATTTTGAATATGACTTGTTGTTTCTAAAGGAAGATAACATAATTACACACAAACAAATAATAGAAAAGGATGATAAATGCTTTGTGAAAAATTGTAACAAGTTATTAACAAATTTTACCCAAGAGAGGATACAAACCAAAGGAAAATTTTAACAGTTCTGTAACAAGCATGGATTTGTAGTTAAGAAGATTCCTTTGCAATGTATAGTTTCAGGTTCAATCCCACTGCACAGCAAATTGGGCAAGTGTTTTCTACTAGAACCCCAAAGGCTAACCATTGACTTGTGAGTGAATTTTGTAGATGAAAACTGTGTGGAAACCCACTCGTGTGTGTATCTTGTTGTTTGTATTTGTCCATCACCACCACCACCACCACTCGACAACCGGTGTTGGTTCATTTATGTCCCTGTAACTTAGTATCTCAACAAGAAAGTAATAAAATTAGTACTGGAGTTGATTTATTTAGCTAAACTCCAGCATGGCCACAATTGAATGTCTGAAACAAGTTGAGATTAAAGATACTTCCAATCAAACAGTCTGTTTATATTTTAATTAATCTTGAAAATATTTGGAACAATATTGTAAAACAACTTTTTTTTTTGTCATTTATTGATATATGAATATAACTAACAAAGATATTTACATAACATTTTGAAAAGTTTTAATTTAAGAATGAATATTCAAAACGAATACAAGTTGATATTAAAAGGGTGAAATTTTAAGAATTATGCAACGGAATTGAGAGAAGGAAAAAATTTCATCCTCCATCTAAACGGCATTGCAAACTAAATTTTAAATCAATGTTCATAATGACCATTTCATTGTTAAATTATGCAATGAGTCTCACATTAATGTGTTAAACTATGAACAACATTTTTAACAGTTTAACCCTGTCTGAATGATATGTTGTTTTACCATATTCCTTAAAAGAGTGCAAACATGAATTCATTGTATGGGTAGCAATAGGAAAAGCAAATGCGTTGCTATAAACATATTTAATGTATGAAAAATACACATACACACACATATACATATAAATGTATACATATGTGTGTGTGAGTATATGTATATAGTTTGCCATATTTCATTCCATAATGGCTACCTCTCAAGAGCCTATGGTTACATAATCAGATTGTTACCTAACACACTGTTGAACCTCTGATATGAAACCGATTGGTAAGATTGACCATAATGGGAATATAATACTGTACATTATGATTAATATATATATATATATATATA
>NC_069001.1:22905543-22907204 GCF_001194135.2 Octopus bimaculoides | reverse complement strand
AGCATCACTTGTAACTCACAAAGGCAAAAACAAGAAGAAAAAAACAATGAAAACTAACCAATTCCGATGTTTAACAGTAGACGCGTTTCTGGATCATGATTGATAATAATCAATTTCCTTCATCAATACTGTATTCCAGTAGTAAATTGTGAGTTACAAATGATGCTATCTGTGGGATTCTCAGCTTTTTTAGCTGCTATTTCTGAACTTCGGTATATGGTGAAGCAAATATTTGCTGATCCCTTAATTATATTTATATATATATACATATAGATAGATAGATAGATAGATAGATATACTAGCAGCATAGCACGGCATTGCACGGGATTAAGTTAGGATTATTAAGCTAATCAAGTGCTTTGTTTCAAACCAAACTAAGTAACACCAACGTCAGCTTTAAGCAAAATCCGTTGGAATTAGTAAATGTTTGGCTGAAAATGGGTTCCAGACAATTTGATTGGGAAATTCCATAAGGAATCGATTTTTCGATTTTCCACTCATCAATTGTTTTTTATTTTTGGAAAACTTAAAGCATTCAAAGATCCCCGAACCCTAAGTAACGGTGGCATCAAGTTTGAACAAAATACATCAAAATTGTTAAGAGTTATGGTTGAAAATGGGGTGTAGCCAATTTTAGTGAGAAATCCAATAAGGAATTGTTTATCGATTTTTGATCCAGATTGAATGGAAAACCCCATAAAGAATCAGTTTATTGATTCTTCCCCCCAAATAGAACACAGCATTGCTGATTCAAAAAATCTGTATATATACTTTAAAGTTGGTTTTCACACCCAGCCCAATTCTGCAGAATCAGTGTTACAGCAGGAATGCATGGGTTGGGAGTTTGACCGGCAGAGGTGATAAGGTTGCACATGCTGGCCCTTTTGAAACCACCACCCCGTCACCTAACCCAACTTGGCCCATGGGTTGGGAGCCCTTCAGTAAGGAAAATAGAATGCCCAAAAGGGCTCCCGATCCTCTGTGTCAGAAGGGGTTATGTTCGGATCACAGCTAAGCCTTAACCTAAGCCTAAGTTAACCTAGCAAAAGAGGGCTCAGAAGCCTCTGAAAAGCAGACTAATCTGATCTAGTCCTAACCCCTCCTAGGGGTACTATCGGTCAAGGCTGCATTAAAGATATGCATTGGAGAAGGTTGCCTCAGAGATCTGCATTGGAGAAGGTTGCACCAAAGGTTTGCATGCTATTATATATATATATACACACACACACACACAATATAAATGTCACATTCTCTACTATATTTATATATATGTTTAATTACCAAACATGTAATTCATACTCTGGAAAATTTATTTCTGTAAAATGTTGGGAGTGGGTAAAATTTCTGAGCCTTCCACCTCACCCCACCCCATTTTACAGATACCATAAAGAGTTTTTTAGCATATTAGGAGGTCACAGGAATTCATTCAATGGAAAAAAAAATCCCAATGATTCTAAGATGGGGGAGCCCTCGCCCCACCCCTTTTTTTTCGAACAAAAATAAGGGATTTGCAGCATATTAGGAGGTCAGAGCACTTTATATCAACAAAAAAAAAAAAATCTGACTTTTATTTTTTTCCTTAGTGAAAATTGGGCGGGTGAAAAGATCAGTGGGGGTGGGGGTGAAATTTCGGTGGCTTCTACCTTACCCCACCCCGTTTT
>NC_069001.1:22903589-22904880 GCF_001194135.2 Octopus bimaculoides | reverse complement strand
TATATATATATATATATATATATATATATATATATATATTATATTAAAAATGAACTTCAAACTTGCTTTCTTGCTTGCATTGTTACACAGCCAAACTGGCACATAATGGGAAAATACCATGAATTAAAGGTTCCCTGAAATGTGAATACAAACAGAATAAAACAAGTTTCATGTAAATCAGACGACTGGTTCTTGGGATATTAGGAGTTTTGGAGTATAGATACCTGAAACGGTGCATAATGGGGAAATACATAGAAAATAATGTAACTCTGAAGGGGAAAAAACCCCAACCCTTCGATTATGACTGGCTTACCAAGGAAAAGATACAAGTTGATTTTACAGTAAATGTTTCTATTTTTGTTAAACACAATATTTTAATTATTTAGAAATATTTTTAAGTGAACGTGATTTCAAAAATGTAACTTGCTTGTACAGTAAGTATTTTAGCTTTCTTTAAACAGACAATATTTTAATTTTTTTCTAATTATTTTCAAGTGAATACCATTACAAAATTTTTGTTGACATACTTAAAAAACATTTTAAAGTGAAAATGTCTTTAAAGATACAGTAAATATTTCGTAAAAGACCAATTCTAACCTCGGTGTGAAATACTTTTTATCCATAGGTTTTTCAAGTTCATTCAATGTATCTCACTTCCGAAGATATGGCTGCTATTTCTAGCACGCCCTGCTACCACGTAACAGCTGCTTGCAAGAAAGGATCTGAAATAACTGTTGCGAGGTAGCTGAACATGCAAGCAATAGCAGTCAAATTTTTCCTGTTCTGGGGAAAGGAGCTGTCTATTGCGATTTTGATGTAACATTTGTTGAAAGTATGTCTGGAAAAGGAAAAAATAAACCACAAAACAAAACTCCATTGGTGGGAAACTCAGAGTTTCCAGAAAAAAGTGGTTTGTGGTGGGTTTGACGGTGAGATACGTTGAATTCACCCCAAAAAATCTGTTGGAATAAACTATTTCACATTGAAGTTTGAATGGGTCCTTTACAAAATATTTACCCAAGAATGGGACAGACATCTGAATAGAAGGATCAGTGAGACTGATAAAGCAAGGGCTGAACATGTGGCGAAACAGAGGGAATGAGACAAAAGCAGGAGACATCATGAATCGGATGGTCATGTGAATACAAACAGAATAAGACAAGTTTCACATTACTCGACTATGGGTTACCGATACACGTGTTTTTTTTTCGAGTACCTTGAACTATTGGTGACCCAATGAATCACAAGTAGTCTAGGGTATATATATATATATATATATATATATATATAT
>NC_069001.1:22901397-22902774 GCF_001194135.2 Octopus bimaculoides | reverse complement strand
ACAGATGATTTAATGAAAAACATCTATAATTTACCTTGATACAAATACAAGTTGTCAACAGGTGAGACGAACAAAATTTTTTTCAAAATTACTGTGAATTAATAGTGTACTATAGTTTTGGGTTTAACTTGATAATTTAAAAGAAATTAATTTCTAAAAAATCGATTTATTTAGTTTACCTTCTTCAGCACTATCGCTATTACCCACTGTTCTCATCTCCTTGGCCCCAGAAATTTGAAAATGATATGCTGGCATTCAAGCGAGAAGCTCCAATATGAACATTTCAGAGTGTTTGGGTGTCAATCTGAGGACAGTGCAAAGGATTCGGTAAGAGTTGGATGAACCTAATGGTGATTACGAAGGTACAGCAGCTCAGAAACTTCACTCTGATCATTCTGATAGGAAAAGAACTACTGAATTTGTTGGTGAGATCCAGCCACGATTGAAAACACTCCTTCCAAATCAATCAGATCCATAACCAGGAACATGGGAGTGTCTGAGTTTCTTATCAAGCAAGTAGTGCATGAAGTCATTTGGTATTCCCCATACAAGATGAGAAAGGGCCAGTTTTTATTCCAAGCCATCAAGGACAAGAGGAAAGGTAATGCTACAGAGCTTTTGAACAAACTCAAGCATCCCCTCCAAACAAACATGCTTTGGTTTTTCTCAGATGAGAAAAATTTCTGCCAGGATCAGATGATGAACACACAGAACAACCATTGACTTGCTGTGTCCCCAAATTATGTACCAAGTGATAAAAATCAAACATCCAGTCAACATCATGCTGAGAGGAGTAATCACTGGTGATGGCAACGTTATGCCTCCATTCATCTTCCCAGACAGCCTCAGACTCCATGTGGAGGCCTACGTCAAGTGCCTGGAGGAAGTAGTGCTGCCCTGGGTCAAGAGGTTAGCTGCTGGAAGACTCTATGTCTGGCAGCAGGACTCTGCACCATGCCACATAAGCAGGAGAACCCATTCATGGCTGTCAGACAATTTCTGCAACAACATCACCCCTAACATCTGGCCACCTAACTCCCCAGATTGCATTTTTATGTGTGGGGTGTAGTTGAGCAAGGGACCAACAGAACTCCTTGAATCACCAAAGAGGAACTGAAGGCAAGGATTATGGCAGCATTCACCAACTTAAAAAAGGGGACCATCCAGAAGAGTTGCAAATTCTGAAGTCGCTTGTAAGATGTGATTGAAGCAAATGGTGATTTTATTGAATAAATTTACTCTTTAGTATTTCAAGATATTTTTATATAATTTTGGTAAATATATCTGTTAAAATGAGAAGTCAGTGTTATTTTCATTTTTAGTGTAATTTAGACAACAATATATTCACCCCCACCTTGTATGTATGTATGTATGTAT
>NC_069001.1:22894986-22900712 GCF_001194135.2 Octopus bimaculoides | reverse complement strand
TATATATATATATATATATATATATATATATATATATATGTGTGTGTGTGTGTGTGTGTGTGTGTGTGTATATTACATGGAAAATGCAAGCAAGGGAAATAATATTCTTAACATTATAAACCTAGAAAATTACAGGACAAGTTATTACACTTGGAAAAGTTCAAGACAACTTATTGCATCTGAATATTATTCAACTACTACCATAGTTAAATGATATATACACACACAGACACACACACACATGCTCACAGTAAGAAGGTAAAATTCATAAAATTCGGCACTGGATTTATCACTACCAATGTAATATTACTAACTTGTTGAAATTTTCCTATATTTATTTCATGACGAAATTTTAAGTTTGCCTTCTGATGATATTCAATAAGTTCCATTTCAATGTATTATAGTATGTATAGTTAGACACAAGTCTTCTCGTCCTGTGTGAAACTCAGGGCAGCAATCTTTCATCAACTGTTGTCACAGTTCTCTTTACTCTTGCCCTACTGGAACTTTTACATTGGATTCTCCCTGGAATGTTCAGTGTCAGGGTCTTCTTGGTGCAGTCCCTTTCATGTTTCCTTCTTGTGCTGCTGAAACAACCATTGAACCTTCTTCAATTCACATATTACCCTCTGAACATGTGATGAAATGTCTCTTGTTGGAAAACTTCTGGTCTGGGTTGACCTAAAGCTAAATAACAAAAGCCTTTATATCATATTTCTGTAACACTTGTATTGGTTTCATTCGCAAAATATTTAAGATATGGCAGTTGATTTCATTCTTCATTGACATGGTCAGCTGCACGTGGTTCATGCATCTTCCAATTTTAACCAATGATGGCTAAGTGTATACATGATAATTCTAGAAAATTCCTTTACCAATGGGTTTATAAGAAACTGAATCTGATGCATTGTCCCAGAGAGAATTTCACCTACCATACTGCCATCATGACAACTCTGCTCTCAAGCTGTTTTAATAACTACATACTCCAACCAGTGCTTTTCCTCCTGATAGCTACCAGTGAAGCCATAAACCAGCTCAGAGATGATGAAAAACCAATGCCATACGTATTTGTAGCAATATGCCAACCAGTTTAATCATTGAGTTTCCACCTCCAGTAAATGTGATGTTCTTGTAATTTAATGCTGCCTGTTTTTCATGAAGCCATGTACAACTGTAGCAATAAATTTGAACATAAGTTTGCATTTATGCCACCATATTTAGTTGTAGTTATCTGTTACGCACCCTTTAACCATCTAAAATTTTTGAAGTTTGTCCTAAATGTTCATATTTGGTTTCAGACTTTTACTTAACCCTTGTTTCATACTTTCTGAGTAATATAAAGCTTTCCTTTCATAAGTCCCATGTTACTTTCATGATTGAAAACAAATTGGGAATGTGTATCATATCTGATGGATGCTTGGCCACCAGAGTAATACGACCTGTGTATCACATGTAATGCAGAGGACAGGCAAAGGGTTAAATATGTTCACCAGTCCATGTTGTTAAGCAGACAACCTGTTCCATTCTTAATTCAGGGGTGGCTGTTTAGCTGCAGAAAATGATGAGATCAACTATAAAATAGTTGATCTAACAAGTCAATGAAGGAAACTGTGTGTAGTTGCTTGACCTGTTAAGAATGGCAGCCACTTACCCCTACCGTCTTGAAAAGCAGAAGGACAAGATTTCATGGTTAGATTACCTTGGGTCATGGGTTAACATGGTTTTGGTTGACCAGACACTAAACACTAACAACATCAATAATAGCAATTGCTGTAATGATCCAATGAGGAACCTCTACATGACTGCTCAAAATTCTTCAAATAACAACTGAATCTACCTCAATCACAATCTTACCACCTTGAAAAACATAAAAACTAGGTAGACATAGCCAATCTGCCCTTAGTATGGGCTGACCTTGCTTTAAACTACAGAGCCAATTGCTCCCAGCAAACTCAGATATGGTAAAATGAATGTATATTTACAGAGAGAAAACCCTGCTATAATGAATAAACTGGCTGCACAAGATATAATGAAGTCTTTGAGTAGAGTTTGTTGCTATTATAAAACTGTCTTACGATACAAGAAAGTGTCACAACAATAAAAATTATGTTAATAAATAATATTTCTTACAATTGCTATTTTTTCCCAAGAAATGTTTCTGTTGCTTTTGCTAGTATCCAGCTGTTTTATGATAATATATTAGCAATTATAACTGATCGCATAATATCCCACCAGTGTGTATGTAGTCTTGTTACTTCACCTACCAAATGAAAAGTCTTCTGCTACATCTCTGCTGATAATTATTGTGGTAGTGGTACTCCTGTTATATTTTTACTGTGAATGCTCATCATCATCACCATCATCCCCATCATCATCAACATCATCATCTCATACTACCACCACCCTCCTCCTCCCCTTCATCATCCTCCTCATCACCAACATTACCATCTTAACCATCATCACCATCTCCATCATCATCAACATCAACATCATCTCACACCACTACCATTACACTACCTTCCCCCTCCTCCTCCTCCCCTTCATCATCAAGATCATCATCATCATCAACGCCATCATCCATATTTAATTCTGTTAAAGACACAGGCTTATCAGTGTGGTTAAGAACTTGTCTTATGACCACATGTTCCTCTTGTTTTCACTGAGATTAGAATTTAATATCTGAAAAACCATGTAGAAGCTCATTGTCTGTTAGTGTATGTGGGGTGGGGTGGTGTGGAGTGTGGTGTGGTGTGGTGTGTGTGTGTTTGTACTTGTGCTTGTGGATAAGTGTTATGATCAATATGTACCACTAAAGTGGTGAGCTGGCAGAACTGTGACCATAGTGGACAAAATGCTTTGAGGCATTTTGCCCATCTTTATGTTTTGAATTCGAATTCGGTCGAGGCTGAATTTGCCTTTCCGGTTAATAAAATAAGTACGAACTGTGTACTGGTGGTGTTGTAATCAACTTACCCATCCCACGAAGTTGCTGGCCTTGTGCCAAAATTTGAAATCAATATGACTGAAACAAGTAAAAGAATAAAAGAATATAGGCGCAGGAGTGGTTGTGTGGTAAGTAGCTTGCTTACCAATCACATGGTTCCGCGTTCAGTCCCACTGCGTGACAACTTGGGCAAGTGTCTTCTACTATAGCCTCGGGCCGACCAAAGCCTTGTGAGTGGATTTGGTAGACGGAAAATGAAAGAAGCCCGTCGTATATATATGTGTGTTTGTGTTTTTCCCCCCAACATCGCTTGACAACCGATGCTGGTGTGTTTAAGTCCCCGTAAGTTAGCGGTTCGGCAAAAATAGACCGATAGAATAAGTACCAGGCTTACAAAGAATAAGTCCTGGGGTCGATTTTCTCGACTAAAGGCAGTGCTCCAGCATGGCTGCAGTCAAATGACTGAAACAAGTAAAAGAGTAAAAGAGTATATGTGTGTGTGTGTGTAATATGTATGTATGTTTGTGTGTGTGTGTGTGTATGTGTGTGTCTGAGTGTGAGTGTGTGCATGTATATGTCATTATCCCCACTACTACTTGACAACTGGTGTTGGAGTGTTTCGATCCCTGTAACTTAGTCTTGTTCAAGAACACACCACACAGAACTGAACTCACAAACTCATGATTGGATGTCTGATACCTTAACCACCGAGCCACGTACATGTGTGTATGTATTAGTTGTTACAGAAAAACAAAGGAAGTCAGTTTGGTGTACCTTTTTCTCCCAACTTCTCGAGTCTGTTGACTTCCTTGTTTCCTTCACCTCTTCCTGTTGTATTTGCTGCTCATGTTTCTACATTTGTTATTTATTTTTACAATGCCCTAATGCACTATTTAGTCAGTTGGAAAGCTATTTAAATCAACAACTTCTAGAGAAATGTGTTAAGTAAGTCGTGCAATCCCTATGGTCATTTAGAAATAAGCTACTTTCCAAACTTATTGTCAAATAAATCTTTTCCGCATTTAAACAGCGTAATTGCATTTTCGATTGTCAATATAATAGTGTTTCCGAGGTAGTGTTGGTGGTGGTGGTTGTGGGGCAGGTGGTGATGACTGATGGTAGTGCTAGTTATGGTGGACTGGTAGTGTGGAGGTGTTGGTGGTGGGGTGATGGTAGTAGCTGCAATGGTGATGATAATGTTGAAGAGGCTTGTGGAAGTGATGGAGATGGTGTTGATGTTGGTAGTACAGTCACCTTCCCCACAGGCAATAAAAAAAGATAACGATGATAGTAATGATGATGAATGTGGCTGTGGTGGTGGAGGGAGAGGGTGATTGTTGTTTATGTTGTTGTTGCTGGTGGCAATGTTGGGTTAATGATGATGAAGAAGAGGAGGAGGAGGAGGAGGAGAATTATGATGATGCTGATGATGACACTGATGATAATGGGGATAGTACTTTAACCCCGAGCCAAAACTGATTGAGTAAAACCTATAATCACAATTGTTCCAGCTGTGACAATCCCATATATCTTTTCTAGATGCAGAACTCCATCATATAAAATGTTCGTCTTTTGAAGATGCCAACATGTGATTTGCCAGGGATCTTGGCTGTTATGTCTAGGACTAGTAACAGAATATACAAATGAATGCAGTGGGTTGGCAGAAATGGTAGCGTGTTGGATTCAGTCCCCTGAAGTTACATCGCTTTATGGTCTGAGTTCAAATTCCAGCAATGTTTCCTTTGACTCTTGTCTTACGATACTCTTTAAAGTAAGCTCCAATCATTCACTCAATGATTTAATCCAGTATTTGAATTTGTGATTCTTTATGGTAATGGTGGTGGGTAACAAGTTTACTTCACTACTAAATGATTGTGAGTTCAATCCTTGTGTGTGATATCATTTTAGGTAACAGTGTTCTGCAAAGTACTATGTGGAAGCCTGTTTGATATGTTTATATTTATATATATATTACACACACACACACATAATAAATGAATACATATATTAATATATATAAAAATTTAATTCTGTATATAATTCCCATCCATATTGGGGACTTCCTTCCATCTACTCATCAGATTTTTCATTCCATTGGTAAAAAATTCTTTTGGTTTTGATAAAAAGAAGGAAGAGAGGTAAGTTTCGCCTTCTTTGGGGCTTTTGAGTGCTAATCCATCTGAATGATTCTGTAAGCTTTGAAACAAAGGATAATCAGAAGGAGTGAGGTCTGGGTAATAAGGTGTGAGAAGGATTTTTTCCCAGCCACGTTCTTCAATGTTTTCTGATATTTCCTTTGCAGTGTGGGGCCATACATTGTCATGATGAAACACCACTCCCTTACACTTTACCAAAACAGGCCTTTTTTTTTATTCACAACTGCCTTCAAACACTAATTATTGGCAAAAGGTGTGAGCAGTAATTGTTGCATTAGTGGATCACTCCAATGCAATCCCACCAAACAGAAAGAAGAACATTTTTTGCATGGAGGTCCCTTTTGAGTTTTGGTTTAGCCTGTTCTCCTTTGCCTGCATTGCTTAACATTTTCATTAAAAAATTCCTTTTTCATCACCAGACATTAATCTGTCCCAAAATGCTGAGGTACATTCACGAGAGTGAAGAGATGAGCAGATGTCCACTCCTGACTTTTGGTTGGCATCTGTCAAATCATGGGGAACCCATTTTCCAAGTTTGGGCACTTTTTCAAGCAGTTGAAGATGGCACTGAATAGCTGAATGGCTTCAATTGAGTTTGCTTTCCAATTCTTTGACTGACGCAGCAT
>NC_069001.1:22893352-22894380 GCF_001194135.2 Octopus bimaculoides | reverse complement strand
GCCCCTGTGCCAGTGGCACGTAAAGAGCACCATTTGAGGATGATCATTACCAGCGTCGCCTTACTGGCACTTGTGCCAGTGGTACATGAAAAACAACGTTCAAGCAAGGGCATTGCCAGTGCCACTGGACTAGCTCCTGTGCAGGTGGTGCATAAAAAAAACACCATTCAAGCATGGCCGTTGCCAGTACCGCCTGACTGGCCCTCGTGCCAGAAGCACGTAAAAGCACCCACTACACTCTTGGAGTGGTTGGCATTAGGAAGGGCATCCAGCTACAGAAACTCTGCCAGATCAGATTGGAGCCTGGTGCAGCCTTCTGGCTTGCCAGTCCCCAGTCAAACCATCCATGGAAAGCGGACATTAAACAATGATGATGATGATGATATATATATAAGATCCAAAGATTGAGGTGTAAGAAGAAAGTTAACTTCAAGCAATCCATAGTAAATATAACAACAATTTTCTGATACAATAGTGATTTATTGAGACGGAAGGTTGTGGATTTTTCATATTGAAGTGCTCTTACTGTGCTCTGAACACATTCTGATTGATTCTTCCATGCGTTAACATGTACCTCCTTGCAACAATGCAAACCTTCATTCAATCAAGATACACTTGGCCTGATCAGTAGCCTGTAGTATGCACCTTGCTTGGGTATTTACCACTTCCTAGGTTCCACTCACTATGCAACATATGAAGCCCGGATCTTATCTACTCCATTCTTTAACTCTTGTATACGTATATATATATATATATATACTAGCAGAAATACCCGGCGTTGCCCGGGTTAAAGAGAATAATGAAATCTAAAAACGCCGTCTAGACTATACACACACGCACCCAAACACACGTATATATATGTATATCAATATAAATATATGAAAGTCAATGAAGTTTCGTAAAAGAAGGTGATCATGTACATACTTTCTTGCTGTTGTGATTATAACACCTCGTTGTAAACAATGTTCCTTGTTTTCCCTTGCGGAGCATATACAAACAGGTTTTTTTGCTGCCCACTCTTGAGCAGC
>NC_069001.1:22889149-22892301 GCF_001194135.2 Octopus bimaculoides | reverse complement strand
CATCTCTCTCTCTCTCTCTTTCTATCTCTCTATATCTATACATATACGTGTACATATACATCTATATGTATACATATACATCTCTCTCTCTCTCTCTCTCTCTCTTTCTCTTTCTCTCTCTCTCTTTTTCTCTCTCTCTTTCTCTCTTTCTCTGAAAGTATCTGTCATTACAGTATCGAAATGGTGTACATATACATGTATATGTATACATATACATCTCTCTTTCTCTCTTTCTGTCTCTCTCTTTCTCTCTTTCTCTTTCTGTCTCTCTCTTTCTCTCTCTGTGAAAGTATCTGTCATTACAGTATCGAAATGTGCTTGTTTCAGTTAGTGGAATAGTTTCATTTTTAAAGTGAAAGTATTTGACATGAGTGTTTTTGTTTCACTTTTGACACGTAATACTTAAATAGTGGAGGAGATATTATGTTGCCGTGGGCTCGAACTCTGCAAGAAGTTAAAAATTTTTTTGACTAAAACACAACTGGAACCCTAGGTAAGGCATGTGTAAAATTTGAATGAAATTGGTTGCGTAGTTCTCGAGTTTTAGGGATTCACACAGACAGACAGACAGACAGACACACATTCTCATTTATATATATATATATATATATATATATATATATATATATATATACATGCATATATATATTCTTGTACTTGTTTCTGTCATTTGACTGGGGCCATACTGGAGCACCGCCTTAAAAGGATTTTTAATCAAAGAAATCGACCCCCAGGACTTATTCTTTGTAAGCCCAGTACTTATTCTATCAGTCTCTTTTTATTGAACCACTGAGTTACAGGGACATAAACACACCATCATTGGTTGTCAAGCAAAGGTTGAGGGACAAACAGACACAAAGACACATACACATAAATACATACATACATATATATATATATACATATATATATACGATGGGTTTCTTTCAGTTTCCATCTACTAAATCCACTTACAAGGCTTTGGTTGGCAGAAGACTATAGTAGAAGACACTTGCCCAAAGTGCCACACACTGGGACTGTACCTAGAATCATGCAATTGGGAAGCAAGCTTCTTACCACACAGCCATGCCTGTGTATACGCTCATACACACACATGCATACACAACTTACATACATGTTCATGCACATTCATCCACACACACACATAAATTTATTTATTTGTTTTACATTTGTTTTCCTATGCTCGCACAGAAATGCTATTTGAAGTATTGTTTTACAGCCAGATACCCTTCCTAATGCAGAAACCTTCCATCACCTGATTTTTAAGTAATAATCTGTTATTCTACACTGCTTTGATGGCATGAAATAGTTAAATATTTATTGGTAGGAGATCTAACAACACTGACTTCTGTAATTTTCATAAATCAGTGATAGAAATAAACACACACACACATGCATCTGCTAGAATCATTTCTATTTTAATTGGAACAATAATATTTGTAAATCCATCATCGATATTTCTGAGTCTCATCCTCAGAATATCAAGCGTTGTTGGCATACTTAGCAGCCTCTTTTACAGCAGGAAGATATGATTCATGTAGATTTTACAAGAGAAGAACTAATACAAGCCCATAACACATCACATCCTAAAGATAAGCCTGTGAAAGTCTAGAAAGGTATCTAAGGTGTCATGCAAAATTTAAGATTGTGTCAATAGAATTGAAATTTGAATAGTATTGAAATTTGAATTCTGAGGTTGACTGTTGATAAAAATTTTACACTATTTTCTAGAATCAAATACTCTTTCTTCCCTTTATTGCTACTATATATGTACACACACAACCCATGCTAGCATGGAAGATGGACATCAAATGATGATGAGGATGACACATACATCTGTATCTTTTTTTCTTTTTCTTATTTCAGTCATTAGACTGCGGCCATGCTGGAACATGTACATATACACACTCATGTACACACAGACTCACACACATATATAATCTAAATAAGAAGATAAAGAATGACTTTAACACACCATCAGAGATGTGTTAAAGTTTTCCTTTATCTTCCTTATTTGGATTATGTTTTACTTTTCACTAAACCCACACCACGGTTTTACCATCATGAAACCAGGATTTTCTACAGAAGAATCTTGATATTGGCCTGGAATCTGATAGTGTAAATAGCCTAAATCAGGGTTGAGTGCTGCATTGAAAATATCCTATCATCCTACATTACTGGGACCTTTTATATATGCTTAGGTGCAGGTGTGACAAGAAGCTCACTTACCAAGCACATGATTCCATGTTCAGTCCCACTGTGTTGCACCTTGTGTAAGTGTCTTCTACTATAGCCTTGGGCTGACCAAAGCCTTGTGAGTGGATTTGGTAAACAGAAACTGAAAGAAGCTTGTCGTGTGTGTGTGTGTGTGTATGTATATATCGTGGACTCTCCCGTCATTAGACGACATGTGAGGGTTCGGCAATTTCTTGCTGAACAACCACACAGAAGATTTGTTTATAGGGATCAAATGTTTGTGCACACATAAACTCATTCCTTCAATCAAATCAGTGTCACCTGTACAGGTGCACCATGTGCCACATGTGAGATGACGAAATGATCACTGACCAATGGTGAAATGAAGTGATTTGCTCAAGAACAAAATGCAAAACTTGGTCTGGGAATCGAACTCACGATCTCACAATCATGAGTGCAACACCCTAACCACTATGTGTGTGCGTGTGTCTTTATGCCTGTTTGTCACCCAATCACTGCTTGACAACCAGTGTTGGTGTGTTTACATCCCTATGACTTAGCGATTTGACAAAAGTGATTGACAGAATAAGTACTAGGCTTGATTTGTTTGACTATAACCTCTTCAAGACAGTGCTCCAGCATGGCCACAATCAAATGACTGAAGCAAGTAAAAGAATAAAAGAATATATATATAGTGGGTAGCATGGATGTGGTATCACTATACCCATCTATCGACGTGGATTTTGCAGTGGAAAAGTGCGTGGAAATGATCAACGAGAGCGAAGTAGAGTTCCAAAAAGTCAACACAGAAGAACTGGGCCTCCTACTTAGATTGACATATGACGATGCATATCTAGATAGATACGACCTTAGAGATTTCTGCCCTAGTAGACGTCTAAGAGGTAGACCACCCACAATTACCTCTATGGCTAGGAAGACCCCTATAGAGAGATGGA
>NC_069001.1:22883511-22886011 GCF_001194135.2 Octopus bimaculoides | reverse complement strand
AGCAGAGTGGACTGGAGCATCATGAAATAAAGTGTCTTGCTCAAGAACACAATGCACTGCCAGGAATTGAACACGTGACCTTACAGTCATGAGCTAAATACCCTAACCACTAGACCATGTGCCTTCGCATGATACATGCATGTGTGTGTGTGTGTATGTATGTATGCATGAGCATTCAAAAGGTAAAGACTGAAAAGAGAAGAAGCCACAAAGCACTTTGTTCAGCTCTATCACTGCCATTTCCTGGTTCTTTATTTTATTGAGTCCCAAAGAATGAAAGCAAAGTTGAGCTTGGCAGGATTTGAATTCAGAAGATGAAGAATCTGATCAAATATCACAAAGTATTATGTCCAGTGCTCAAACAATTCTGTTAATTCAGTGCATATGTACTAGAGCTGACACAATCAAAAAAATTCTGTAAAGACCTTAGCATGGCTGCAGTCAAATAAAAACCTTTAAAAATACAGAGAAAAACTTATGCTTATAATAAAAAATACAAGGTGAGTTCAAAAATTATCTGATTTTAGTTTTTCTGTTAATTCCACATGGGCAAAATACTTAGAGCGAGAGGTGACACTACCCTTCTTGAGCATGCATCAAAAGCTTCATGCTAGTAGGCCATGTCAGTTCCCAATTTTTATGGCTTGAGTACAGACATGTAGTGCAAGCACGTTGGATTTTCGTTCTTGCCGAATGTATCAAGGAGAGATATTACATCAATTTTTGACAAAGGCTTAGTGATACTCAAGCTCGAACCATCCCGAAGATTCAGCAGGTGATGATGCCATGGGTAAAACTCAGATGAAGGAATGACATAACCTCTCAAAAAATAACCTCACCTCAGTGGAGAGCAAGGCATAATCAAGCAGACTGTCCACAAATCAAAACAAGAGAGCCAGTTGAGGAGATTCGGTGAATAATCATGGAAGACTATTCTGTAACAATCCTGTATATTACTCATGAAGTAGGAATAAGCACAGCATGAGTACATTCAATTTTACTGAATGATTTATGAGAATTTTTACCCATGCATAGGAATGGTGGCATCATTTCTTGCCCAAAGGCTTTTGACCATGTGGCATAAGGGAAAATAAGAATTGGATACTTTTTGAACCCACTTCATATATCAGTTTACTGCATTGTCATATGACAGCTTCTAAGCATCCTTATTATCCACTAAAATGTCTTGGTCTATCAGGGTATATTTGATTCCAGAAAGGCCCTTTGACATAAACAACATTTATTTTGATTAGCTTATATTACACTTAGCCACATAGTTATCACCAATATTTTTAAAATCTTTCCACGTAATCTCAATTTTCAATTAACACATGATGTAATACTCTATAGAATAATGTTTCTATCTTCATTAGTATTGACTTTATTAATACTAATGAATTTTACTTCTTGGTGCTATATTTTGCACTTTACTGAAATTTAACGAAGCTCTGATCATATTAATTGCAATTTTGTAAACATTATTCTGTGTCCATGTATTACACATGCGAGTGCTTCATGGATTTAAATTTATGCGTGTGGCTATTGCTAATTACTTCTGCACAAATGAGGCAACGATGGAGCCATTAAGTAATTATTTGAACTGCTAAAAACAACAGCTGAATTTCTCGCGAATCATTCTCTATTCTTTTATAAAAGAAAAGACATTGGATAATACAGTTCTAGAGACACTAGTATGGGGTGGGCATAACAAGAATGCATCTGATCATTCCTTTTACTTGGCCAGGCTGGGCTAGAATTATACAAGAATTACATCTGTACAATTCCTATGTATCCATGAGTCAAGTAACTTCTATGAGGTCACTTAAGCTACCAGAAATAACAACCAAATCTCCTTGTATCACCCCTGCCATACCAAAGATCACACATTAGAAAACATAGCCATTAGTACATTAATTTTGAAAATTGAAAATAAAGAACAAAGACACAGACATTAAGAAGCTTGCTTTGTAACCACATGCATTTGGGTTCAGTCTCACTGTGTGGCAGCTTGAGCAAGTGTCTTCTATTATTGTCCTGGGCCAATCAATACCTTGTAAGTGCATTTGGCAAACAGAAACTTATTGGAAGTCCATCGTGTGCGTGTGTGTCCCACTCTTCACGACTTGACAGCATCCACAGAACTAAGTGGGTCGGCAGACGAGACCGATAGAATAAGGACCAAATATTGGAGTTGACTTGTTTGACTAAACCCCTCAAGGTGATACCCCAGCATAACCACAGTCCAATATTGAAACAAGTAAGCAAAAAGAGATAACAAAGATTAACAAATTAACACAGGCATGGCTGTGTGGTAAAAAGCTTGCTTTTCAACCACATGGTTTAGAGTTCAGCCCCATTGCATGGCACCTTAGGAAAACATTTTCTAGTATAGCCATGAGCTAACCAAGGCCTTGTGAGTGAATTTGGTAGACCGAAACTGAAAGAAGCCAGTTGTATGTATGTATGTATATATATATATATATATATATATATATATATA
>NC_069001.1:22883192-22883501 GCF_001194135.2 Octopus bimaculoides | reverse complement strand
TGTGGTAAGTAGCTTGCTTACCAACCACATGGTTCGGGGTTCAGTCCCACCGCGTGGCACTTTGGGCAAGTGTCTTCTACCATAGCCTCGGGCTGACCAAAGCCTTGTGAGTGGATTTGGTAGACGGAAACTGAAAGAAGCCCGTCGTATATATGTATATATATATGTATGTGTGTTTGTGTGTCTGTGTCTGTCCCCCCACCATCACTTGACATCCGATGCTGGTGTGTTTACGTCCCCGTAACTTAGCAGTTCGGCAAAAAGAAACCGATAGGATAAGTACTAGGCTTACAAAGAATAAGTCCTGGG
>NC_069001.1:22879598-22883182 GCF_001194135.2 Octopus bimaculoides | reverse complement strand
ACTAATTTAGAGACGAACCTCCACTCTACAACTCAGAACCTGTTCAAATCCATGCTGTGAGGCATATACCATCTTAATATATCTAAGATTTTAATATAAAAATTTAAATTAAATAATATACTATATAAATAAATCATATAAATCATATAAATCATAGAAATAAATCATAGAAATATTGATTTAAAAAAATTCAAAAGTCAAATTTATAAATTGGACAGTAGAAATTAATACGATAATATACAGTATGGCAGTATAAATGTAGAAGGTTAGTGCTAGTACATAGACTACACGCGTTTCATGGCTGAAACAGGACTATATAAAATCATAAGCAAATTCTATCCGAGTTCATTAGAACGAGGAAATGATTTTACTCCCAAAATCAGTCACTCTTCAGGTCAAGTCCCTAAGAAACTACCTAAAATCATTCAAGGAATAAACATAAACATGAGAAATAAAAATATATATAAAGAGAAAAAATCTGTAAACTAATCCCTACATTAACGGTATTAATATAATTATTAAGAGTTACAATCTAAAAATATTGAAAAAGTGTATTATAGTAAACAAAGCTAAAACATTGTGAAATAAGTAGATAATAGTAAAAAAATGTGTTAGCGTACACAGTTACTAAAAGACGGATGTCAATATTGTTTATAAAATTAAGAAAAGAAAACATGACTTATCTGCCGGCGGGTAACTCTAGATTAAAACAAAAATGGCTGTGCTATGGAATTTATACTAAAAGGTCACGTGATAAATATGACGTCTATTACCCAGAAGTACAAGCGTATTACAATTAGTAAAATAATAACGAAAATATCGAAAAAGAAAATCTACCTAAAATAAAAAGTTTCTTGAGGATTAAAAATACTAAAATACTTAAACTTGCAAATTAACGCAGAGTAATAACTATACCCATACGAAAATTCTATATTACGTAAATAATACTATGAAAATTAATACTGAAAAGTCACGTGATAAGCATGGCGTACAATACCAGAGGTAAATACGTATTATGATTACTAAAATAATAACGAAAATATCGAAAAAGAAAATCTACCTAAAATAAAAAGTTTATTGAAGATTAATAATACTAAAATACTTAAAACTCTCAGATTTACGCAGAATAACAACGATACCAAATACGAAAGTTATATATTACCTAAATAATGTTATGAAACATTGTAAAAGACTGGTCATATTATCGTTGAATACTTAAAGTAAATGTAGTTATATGTTCCAATTTTGTATAATATTGTGATGATTAAAGTGTATTCTAAAGCTAATTTGATGTATTTTACGCTACTGATCATAACTATAAGTTGGTACCTAATCCTAGATTTAAATAAATAAATTAGTTATCTAAATTTATTATATAAATAATTTATGTCTGCATTTAATATTACGTTCATCGTGGGAGTTAATTTTTTTATTAGCTAATAATATCTCTTTAAATTCGTTAGTACATAATAAGCAAACTATTTCCCATTTTAACTCGTATTCTATACTTTTTTATTTTAGTTCCCAAATGTATTTACTAAGGCCCGTAGAGTTCAGAAAAGATACCAGGGATTTTTTTTTTAATGATTTATATTAAGTAAAAGATAGCGTCCATCCATCAAAATCATTTGATACTGTGCCGCATGTTCATATGCACTTCAAAATAGCATTTCTATATTTTTATCTGCTATTTACTATTATAGAAAACAATTAATAAAGAGATTATAATTTGTAACTGATGATAATGTTTCTGTGATCCTACTGGCACCATATTGAAGGGTTTAGTCAAACAAATTGACCTCAGTACTTATTTTCTAAGTCTTGTACTAATTTCATATCTCTTTTGTGAAACAATTTTGGTTACAGGGATGTTGATAAATGAACATCGGTTATTAAGGAGTGTGAGGCAAGCAACACAAAGATACACATGCAGAGATACACACACACAATGAGCTTCTTTCAATATCTGACTACCAGATCCACTCACAAGACTTTGGATGGCCCAGAACTATTGCAGCAGATAGTTGCTCAAGGTTTTTCACAGTGGGACTGAACCCAAGACCACTTGATTGAGTAGCAATCTTCTTAGCCACACAGTCATGTCTCTGCCTCTTCTTGCAGTTTAAGTAATTCAGATAATATCATTTTGCTTTCTCAAGATTTTGTATTGAATTTTAAGGAAACAATAGCAAGAGTAAAACATGAGAGAGTCTATTTATTCATTGCTCTAATAATTTTTGCTGTTGATTGAAGACAGTGTCATGTATGGTTGAACAAACATGTAATCAAAGGTCTTCTTACACTGACCTATATGTCTTTCATTTAGACAAAATGTAAATTGAATTATATCATATATGTCCTTCTCTTTTCTAGGATGGTAGAATGTAATGTGAAGAAAATTTGGCTGCTGTTTCTAGCAGGTCGAATAACTGCATAAGGGTTCACTGATTAATTCCTTACTACAACAATAATGATTAGAATAACTTTATAGTGAGTGTTTGAAATGGTGTTATGAAATCAATGTATTGATGATGGACATAAATCAATCCCTCCTCACAGATATAGCAACACAGAATGCAGTTTAATTCTTTTTCTTTTCCCCTACCAAATAACTTGTAACCCACCCAACTACCCATCCACTCACCGCAACAGTGTAGGTGAAGGTCAAATCTGTTAACAACCATCGTTTCAGAATACCAGATAGCATCACATTTCTTGCCACAGCCAGAGGTTAGTAATACTGTTAAGAATAATCTTCTATCAGCACCTAATGATTGGAATGTCTCCATTCAAACAGACATAAATTTTATTAATCAAAACAGGCTCTGTTTCCATAATCTTTATCCAACAAAAGACTAAGAAAAATTATCCCATCTTAATAAAATTCAAATGTTTTGGAAATGATAAATGCTTCGAAGGCTACAATAATAACAAGATGGTTCCAAATGTTATTTTGTTCCACATGAAAAGCTTCAGGCATTATCAAACATGATAACCATTTAAAATCAGGTCTGGTGAATGTGGTGAATGTTCAGATGTTTCAAAATATGAATCTATTAATTTAAAGATTGGTTACTGTCCATTCTTCAACAGCAGCTACATAGTTCTAGAGGGTGTATGTAAATGAGCTATGGAAGTGAATGGCCATAAAGGCATCAAACAATGTAATGGCTATGATGTGGTTTAGCCCGAGGTTAATTCTGAGCTTATGCACTCATGACCAAAGACATTCCAACCATGATCATCTCATCTGTAAGTATATGTAGGAAGTACATCATGATCAAATGCATTCTTTCCTTAGTAAAAAATAATATATTTTAGTGACAGAGACAGTAGGAAGAAGGGGAGATAAAGTAGTAGTGATTCCAAGACGAAGGTGCACATACATGTGTGTATGTGAGAGTGTGTAAGTGTGTGCATCTGTAATGTGTGGGTGTGTGGATGATGGTGTGGTGCTGGGAAGTGGTCAGTGTTAGTGTCTGCAGAGTGGTGTGGGGCAGTGTGATGTGGTGGGGCGGCATGGGGTTGTGGGGATGAGAATGTAGGGGTGGGATGTATATATATATATATATATATATAGATAG
>NC_069001.1:22877484-22879498 GCF_001194135.2 Octopus bimaculoides | reverse complement strand
ACACCATTTGAGCATGGCCGTTGCCAGTACTGCCAGACTGGCCCTCGTGCAGGTGCTACATAAAAGCACCCACTACACTCTCAGAGTGGTAGGCGTTAGGAAGGGCATCCAGTTGTAGAAACTCTGCTAGATCAGATTGGGGTCTCGTGCAGCCATCTGGTTTGCCAGTCCTCAGTCAAATCCTCCAGCCCATGCTAGCATGGAAAGCGGATGTTAAACGATGATGATGATAATATATATGTGTGTATATATATTTATACAGACATATATATCCATACACACACACATATATATATGTGTATATATATATTTATACAGACATATATATACATACACACACACATATATATATGTGTATATATATATTTATACAGACATATATATACACATACTTATATATATGCATATATATATATTTATACAGACACACACACACATATATATTTATATGGTAAATGAAAAATGGAAGATGAAAATTAGCTGCTCAGCAGATGGTAACATAAAGCTTAAGATCAGTGAAAAAAAGAACACCTATGCTGAACTATTGAGAAATCTGCAGTTACTCCATCCAGAATACAAGTTCAGGTTTATACCTGTAATTATTAGGGCACTGGGATATGTGACACACTGCCTAAATGCCAATCTTGAGAAATTAGCTCCTCAAAACCAGAAAGGAGAAAGCCAATTCCAAGATTACAGATCCAATCCATCACTGGAACTGTAAAAATCTGTAAAACTTTCCAGAAGTTTATCATTTAAATATATATGAGCATGTCTAGATATGCAACTATATGCATGAGAATGCATAAAGCAAAACATATAAATCTGTACATTATACATACATACAAACAAAAGTACCTTGTTGTTGATGTTGAAATTTTAATGAAGGAGCTTTGGATCTACGTTAGAAACCAGATCTTTGTCCATTGGCAAAAAAACTTGAAATAAAACTTAACAATGGCATACATACATATATACATACATACATTATGGCCGTCCACTTGTGACTGAGAAAGACCATTGCTGACCTTCAGGAACATTGTGCGCTCTAGGACTAACTTATATTTTGTATTTATGGCTCCGTTGGTGGCCCTGCTCTTGACAAGCATACATGACTGCAAACATTGCAGACCAAGCTTTCCCCATTCACTATACGAGCCGTGCGCTTTCGCGCAGCTCGCTTAAGTTCTTCATGCTGGATACATGCTCTCTCAAAAGTGTCGATCCCCTCCTTAATTTGCTTCCTCCATCTTTGGCGATGACAGGCATTGTTCTCCCAGTCAGTGTCCTGCATATCACAGGCCTTTAATGAGGACTTGACACAGTCCTTAAATCGCAGCCTTGGTTTCTGCCAGAGTCTCCTTCCATTCACAAGTTCTCCATATAGCATCTGCTTAGGAATCCTACTATCCTTCATTCTCAAGTATTGTCTCAATACTCAAGATATAAGCTGCAGGACCTGTGTGTCTGGAATTTTTGAGGTCCAGCCAACATTGAGAATGTGTCTGAGATATCTCTGATGAAAGCGTTCAAGGACCCTTACCTGACGTTTGTACAGAGTCCTTGTCTCACATGAGTAGAGGAGTGATGTCAGTACACATGCACGGTACATAGCAACTTTTGTTTGCCTTGTGATGCCATGCTGGGACCAGACACGAGACTGAAGAGACCGGAAGGAATTAGTTGCTCTCTGCAACCTGAAAGATATTTCCTCATCCAGGGAGCAAGAATGGCTGAGTGTGCTGCCCAGGTAGACAAACTTGTCTACTACCTTCAGAATTGTTCCTTCAACCAAGATAGCTGGTTTCACATATGGATTTCCTGGTGCAGGCTAGAACATTACAACAGTCTTGTCCAGGCTAATGCCAAGTCCAAATGCCTTGCAAGAAGCAGAAATGCAATTCATGAGTATTTGCATGTCATCCACTGTATGAGTGACTTAGTCACAGTCAACTGCATAAAGGAGGTCACGAATAATAGATTGGAGAACCTTTGAATTGGCAGCAAATCGGTG
>NC_069001.1:22872586-22877474 GCF_001194135.2 Octopus bimaculoides | reverse complement strand
CAACATTGAGAATGTGTCTGAGACATCTCTGATGAAAGTGTTCAAGGACCTTTACCTGACGTTCGTAGAGTCCATGTCTCACATGAGTAGAGGAGCGATACCAGTACACATGCACAATACACAGCAACTTTTGTTTGCCTTGCAATGCCATACTGGGACCAGACACAAGAGTGAAGAGACCAGAAGGAATTAGTTGCTCTCTGAATACATACATACATACATACATACATCTACAGACAAAGTTGAGTATATTGAGACTGATAAGTCAAAAGAATATTGGTGAAACTTGAAAATTAAAACAGCGAGCAAGTAAAACACCACTGACTAGATATTGTTTGTGGAACTGCAAGGAAAATATAAGTGCTGTTGTGGAAATCAGCTGCCCTCTGGACACCAATCTAGTGAGAAAAATACAAGAGGAAGAGGACATCTATGGACCATTGAAAGGAGTTTGGAAATCCAGTACCCAAGATACACACTTTCAGCTTCATACTTATTACTACAGGACCAACAGAATACATACCACCCTTTCTGGTGCAAAGTATGGCTGAAGTGTACAATGATCACAATACCTGGGAGTATAAAAATCTGCAAGACCTTTTGAAGATTTAAAGGATGAGGAACAAAATAAGATGCTTTCCTTTGTAATCTTGCCATCAAGTTGGTAGCTAGTCAAAATTTATTCCAAATTAGAAAGAGAAAAAGAACATATACATACATGGTGGTGGTGTGTGTGTGTTTGTGCATGCGTGCATATATATGTAAATAATATTTGATGGTAGGAATGGAAAGAGTACCTAAGATTCACTACAAGGCCTCTGAAACTGGTGAAAAAAAGAGAGAAGGATTCTTCAAACTGAAGACCAGGCCTTGAGTGTTTGCAGTAGAGTTGACTCTTGTAAAGGCACAAAATGTGCCATGTGGTGGTGTTAAGGCAAGTGATGAGTTAAGTTTACAATGCAAGTAGTTTACAACAGGATTTCAATTCAGAATGCAGAGTGCCTGAATAAATACCACAAGGCATCCAGTTCTTACACTTCTGCCAATCCATTAACTTGGACTGGGACTTTTCTATTGACTCCAGATGGATGAAAGATAGAATTGACTTTGATAGGATTTGGACCCAGTACATAAAGTGATAGAACAAATACTGCAAAGCATTCTGTCCAATGTTTAAATAACTTGGCCAACTTGTGGCCCTTTATTTGTAGATAATAATATGAAGATAAACTATAAGAACATACCTACAAACAAAAATGGATCCCTAATCCATTGCATGTAAACAAATATTATATCAATGTTTATCTGTTGTTGTTGACAATGTCTAAAGACATCACATGAGAGAAGAAGATGAGTCATGGTGCATCTGGTTGTGGCTGATCAAGCTGTTGCAGGTTGGGCACTGGTGGTCTGGCACGAATGAAGGCAAGGGGTTGGCTCTGGACTTGTACAGCTCATGTTTTCTCTTTGCTCCTGCAATCCTATAAATGAATATACTCATCTTTACATCACTTTAGTTTACGTATCTATTCCAATAGCAAGACCATTTTTCTTATGTGATTTTATCTCATACAAAGCTTGAGGTCACTGTAAGCATAAAGGACTACAATGTAGGAAAAAAAGGGGTCTACAAATTCGAAAAGGTGCTGACTGACAGGAGACTTAAAGAACTGAATATAATAGACCCAAGGTAAATATGATGATGGGAATGAGCGATAAAGTGTAGCAGTTCAAGGAAAGAAACCGAGAATAAAAAGACTTATGACTAGCTGGGGACTCAACAAAGAAACAATGCAGCAGGGAAGAGAAGCAGGTGACATGTTTAAAGGTTTTGACAGAAGGTACTAGACCACGAATTTCATCTGAGCAAGCAATAGCCGTGAAAATACTTAGAGAAAAGACACAACAAAGATATATTTTAATTACAGTATAATATGAAAACCCACCCAAAATCTCATCTTGTAATTTTAAGAAGAAAGTATGCATTGTCCAACATGGTTCTAGATGTATAGGACCTATTAGAAATAGCAGTCAAATCTTCCTCAAACTGCTCTGTGCCTACTTAGAAAAGGAAGAATGTATTAAACAATGTAGTGCTAAATTCACAAGGTCTAGAGAAAAAAAGATGAGATGATCATAGCTTAGAATGTGATTAATCATAAACTGACCGACCTTAGGCTAAACAACAAAAATAATCATATTTTCCTGTGAAATGAGGCATAACATTTTTTTTTATCTGCAGCATCATATGTGCATATGCATCATATGCATCATATGTGCATATGCATCCTCATGCCTTTGTATTTGTTAGCAAGTTCTACATCTATGCGTTTCTCTTTATATGTTTAAGTATATATATTCATGTGTTAGCATATTTTTGCATAAATGTTTGAATATATATGCATATGTTTGCACTTGTATATATGAATGTTTATGTGTTTGCTATTTGCTTTCAAGTGGTTGAATGTTTGCTTTTGATATTTTCCCTTTTCCAAAATACTCAAATTATTATAATTTTTTTTTTTTTTATATTCTAATAATTTTAGAACTGCATACTTCAAAATTATTCAATAATTTTCTCTGTTCATTGTTGTTAATGTTGCTCTTATTCATTCTGCCATCACTTTTCTCCCTAGCATTTCAAATATTTTACATAAAGAAAGCTGTAATAGTGATTCTCTGTAAACAAAGCAAAACATTTAATTCCCTATAGCTTTATATTATCATCGTGTTATTTCTACAATCAAGAATAACATTTTGTGTTGCTATGTGCCAAACGGCTACACGCATTGTACTAAAACATCTACCAAACACTCAAGCTGAAAATGACTCTTAACTTGTATGCTGAACAACAACAACAACAACAACAACAACAGCAGCAATAACAACTACAACAACAGCTGCAGCAGCAGCAGCAGCTACAGTAATAGCAGCTTCACATTTTGGCACAAGGCCAGCAACTTCAGGGGAGGGGGACAATCGATCACATGGACTCCAAGATTCAACTGGTACTCAGTTTATCGACCCTGAAAGGATGAAAGACAAAGTCAACCTTAGTGGAATTTGAACTCAGAATGTAAATGCAGAGGAAACGACACTAAGCATTTTGCCCAGCATGATAACAGTTCTGCAACCTCACAGCCTTAGCAGCGACAGCTATAACAGCAACAACAATAAAAAGTGCAAGTGGGGGCTAGTGGTGAAGTTGTCCTTAACTCAGCTTTAATAGGGAACTTAGAAACAGTGACAAGTTTAAATGGCTGGTTCAAAATGTCAGATATTGAGGTGATTTTCCAGCTCCTATAGAAAGCCTATTTGCTTGTCACAGCAATAACCCTAAAAAGGGTGTGTGATTGTCGTGACTGATACTGGTGTCACATAACAAGCACCCTTCAAACGTTGGGCCTCGTGGAGGTGGTAAGTGACTGAGACCTTTGATGACATGCCATGCTTGAGAAGACCCGTCAAGCCAAGTGAAACCATAGCTGCAGCCTGTCCTGGTGTCATGTAACCAGCAGCTGTTGCCAGTGGCACATAAGCAGCAACCTTTGAATGTTGGGACTTATGGAAATGTTAAGTGACAGGGACCTTTGGCAATATGCTGTGCTTGAGGAGATGGGAGATGCAGTTTGATATCTAGTGATCCAATTTTGGCAGAAGAAGGAGATGCTGAGTGAATAAAAGGATTAATAATAATAATAACAATGATAATAATAATGGTTCCAAATTTGGACACAATACCAGCAATTTCAGGGGTGGGTGTTAGCCATTTACATCGATCTTAAAAGATGAAAGGAAAAGTTGATCTCAGCGGAATAATAATAATAATAATAATAATAATAATAATAATAATGATAATGATAACAATCCTTTATACTTTAGGCACTATAGGTGATTATATCCACCCCAAGATTCAACTGGTACTTATTTTATCAACCTGCAAAGGATGAAAGGCAAAGTTAACTTTGATGGAATTTGAACTCAGAAAATAAAGATGGACAAAATGCTGCTAAGTATTTTACCCGACATGGTAATGATTCTGTCACCTTGCAGCCTTAATAATGATAATAATAATAATAATAATAATAAATCTTTCTACTATTGGCACAGGACCTGAAATGCTTGGGTGAGAGCTAAGTCAATTACATCAGCCCCAGTTTTCAACTGGTTCTTATTTCATCAGTCCCAAAAGGAAAAATGTGAAGTTTACCACGAGTATATGGTGCTTTGAAAGCCTGAGATTCAGCATTTGTCGTTCAAAGATGCGCACTGCTACAGCATGACAGTACCCCAGCATGTACTGCCAATGTAACTAAGTGCATACTTGAGGCACTTGAAGGGCCAGAAGTACTACTTCACTCTGCCTTGCACCATCAGATTAGCATCTTTTTTTAACCATGCCTCATTTCCTACACAGACAGAGGTTCAACAACGTGGAAAAGGTTAAAAATGGGTGCAGGGATTATTTTGCCTCTAAAGCAGGCAAATGATGTAGGCATGGGATCGAGCTTCTAGCATAAGGATGGCAACAGCCAATAGAATGTGATGAGACATATCCTGATGAATAAACACTTTTTGTACGTAATTTGTTGGAACTATTAATTAAAGTTTGAAATATGAAAACTCTTTTGACTCCATCTGGTATGTATGTATGTATGTATGTATGTATGTATGTATGTATGTATCAACATGCCTGTGAGAGGAACTCAGCATTCTATTCTTAAGCTTTTCCTTTTTTAACCTAAACAGGAAAAAATTTTCAGATTAAAATATTTGCTAAACTGACTAGAACAATGTTCTTTTTATTAATTCCCTGACATTTCCCATTACTCAGAAATTACTGGCATGCTATGTTGTTGTTGTTGATAGTAGTAGTAGTAGTAGTAGC
>NC_069001.1:22859699-22872373 GCF_001194135.2 Octopus bimaculoides | reverse complement strand
AATTACTGGCATGCTATGTTGTTGTTGTTGATAGTAGTAGTAGTAGTAGTAGCAGCAGTAGAGTTCATTAAACAGGACGAGATCTTTACCATTTATATTTCAAATTGACATGTTCTTTTCTTTAGTTTTTTTTTTTTTTTGTATATATCAAGAAAATTAATATCTTCTAAATTCTTGCATTTTAATTAAATCTAATAACTAGATGAACACTGCTACAATGAATACCGCTACTACAACTGTTCTGTCTACTCTAGAGAAATATGAGAGTACCTGAGCACATCAATACAAGCAAACAAAACAATGGACATCAATAGAGAAAAGTAAGAAGTAATAAAGACCCCCTTCGGTCACAAATGACCATGAGTTTGCAACTAGAAAGTTACCCTCCAAGGCACAAGTCCAAGCAAGGTTGTTTATTGAAGACTAGCAGTCACCCATGCATACCAATCACCCCTCTCCATGCCACTGATGTTATCCAAGGGAAAGACCAGTTACGTTGCAACTCCTTTCTACAGCTGAGTGAACTGGAGAAATGTGAAATAAAGTTTCTTGCTCAAGAACACAACACACACAGCCCAAGTCCGGGAATTGAACTCTCTACCTTGTGAATGTGAGCCTAATGTTCTAACCCCTGAGTTATGTGCTTTCACAAAGTACTGTCCTTGCAACTCTACAATGTTTATTGTAAAATTATTTACCTTCAGGCTCTCAGAGATCATATAACTTAATCCTGTCATACCATGTTCCTGCCAGAGCTTAAGTAGCTTAAACCCCCACCTCTGCCAGATGCCTGCTAAGATGCTAATGAACAACACACGCAGAATAAGATGAGATACTAAAAATACACAAACACTCACATTGCAGCTTTGTAGTCAAGTGTGTTCATCACTCATTGTTAATGGCGTCCCTCACAGTTATTGTATACTTACGTTCTTAATAATAAAAAAGGAAAGTAATTTTGTAATGAACCCAGCATTAACCCTTTAGCATTCAGGTTTCTCTGTCTCTTGTGTTGTTTATTTATTGATATTGCTTTGAATTAATCATGCATTATCTTGTAGCTTTGAGATTTCAATAATGGGATTGTTTACATTTAGAATGACATTGTAGGGTAGGTGTAAGAGGCTGGGTCTGGCTACTTTGAACATAAAAAGGTAGAATATTAGGGCTGGATATGGACGGTTTAAATGCTAAAAGGTGAAATAATATCTTAGATTACATAAACTTATTTGTTGCTCCCTTTCCTGGATAGTAAGTTGTTATTTAACCCTCTTGTGCTCTGTTTCTAGTATAGCATGGAAAAGCCTAAATGTAATCTTGTCCACATATACATCAAAGCAGTAATGAAAAGTACACATAGAAAAAGAAGATAGAATACTAATAACTGACAACTGAACATGTTACAGTTTTGTAGTTGTGAGTGTTTATAACTCGTTAATGGTGTTACCCATTGTTGTTGTTATTGTTTACTTTTGATTTTAATCAGAAAAATATCGGATTTTTCTTTTTTTGTAATGGAACGAGTGTGTAACGAACCCAGGACTTTTTCTGGTAAATGGGAAAGGTCTAGACTCTTCACAGTTGAGGAAATTATTGATGGTATTTATTCTTTGGACTAAAAGTTTATCCTTATGCAGACAATGAGAGTGATTCGGACAATCAAAATGGTGAAAGTGATGAGGAAAGAAGCAACTCCGGAGAACAAATATGGTTGTTGAAGGATAGGCCTATTATTGTTATTCTCCTTAATCTTTTTTGTGATTCTGTCCATTTGTTTGCCGTCAATCATTACGATTGAGCTGTAAATGCAACTATTTATTTTTTTGCTCAGGATCCCAGGTGGAGGACACAGGTTCGCCCAGGTTAGAGAGAGTTATTCTTTCATGAGAGAGAGCTTCTGCAAGGTATCTAGACCTACTAGAAACAGCAGTAAAATCTCCCTAAAACCATTCATCATTCTCTGTCATCTTAAAAACAAAACATTTCCTTTGTTATGGAGCCCTGGTCAGGGCCCTACAAATTGCCATTACAACCAACATCAAAAAACTAATTAAACAGCTACCAAGAGTCTGTAGCTCATGCATTATGCATTTAAATGATGATCATTAACCAGTCTACAATGGGAGCACATGAGTGAAAAATCATAGGGTTTCCACATAATATTCATTTGTTTTATCTCTGTTCTGTGTTATATTGTACATTGGTCTGTTTTGGGATTGTTCTTATAAGAAAAAGTTGTTAGTTCTTCATTCTATATAAAGCAGAGAGCTTTGAAATAATCAAACTGGATATAAATATGTTGTAATGAAAAAAGGTTCAGTCCTTGTTACAGTGTAGTGCCTTGTGTGTGTTTTGGTAACCCAGAGAGCTAAGCAAGTGAAGTGCAAACACTTGGTAGGGTTTCCATGCTGGGCAGGTCACAAGAAAAAGGCCAGGCTAATGTTGATTTGAATCTTGACACAGGTCCAGCAATTTTAGGGGAGAGATGAGTCAGTTACATCAACCCCAGTATTCAACAGGTACTCATTTTATCGATCCTAAAGAGATGAAAGGCAAAGCTAACCTCAGTGAAATTTAAACTCAGAATCTGATGACAGATGAAATGCTGTTAAGCATTTTGCCCAGTGTGCTAATGATTCTGCCAGTTCACTGCCTTAAAGGCCAGGCTAATATTGATCACCTCTTCCCAGAGGTAAAAATGGGTTTGCATAGGGCTGAAACCCTTGCCTAGCAAAAGGTATTTCTAGGTAGAAGGGTTGACACAGTTCTATATTTAAGAGATGAGGAATTATTTACATTATTTACATTTGACGGATATTTGTCCTCATCTTGTTTGTTGTTAACACAACGTTTCGGCTGATATACCCTCCAGCCTTCGTCAGGTGTCTTGGGGAAATTTCGAACCTGGGTTCTCATTCCTAACGATGAAACTATTATTATATTATAATTATTATTATTACTATTATTAATCAGGTCGCTGCCGTAAATCGAACTCAGAATCTTGGGGTTAGTAGCCCGCGCTCTTAACCACTACGCCATATCCCACGGGCAAAGGCTATAGAAAAAAAAAATACTTGTCCAAGGTGCCACTCAGTGGAGTGAACTCAGAATTTCTCAACCAGACAGTCACACCTGTACCTCTCTTTTTGATGATCCACTGCTCAATATTTTTATACTGCTTTAGTTTATTACACATTTGGAAGACAACATCAAGAGGTTTTCAGCTGATCAATCACTGTTTCATTAATGAGAGTACCGAGGCAGTCTCAAATTGATACAGGAGTATCTGAAGGGATACTGTCCTTTATCTTTTACTTGTTCAAGTTGTGAGACTGCAGCCATGCTGGGGCACCACCTTGAAGAATTTTGAGTCAAATGAAGTGACCCCAGTACTTTTTGTTTCTTTTTTAAGCATGTTACTTATTCTGTCAACCTCTTTTACTGAACTGCTAAGTTACAGTTATGTAAACAAACCAACACCAGTTGTCAAGTGGTAAGTGAGGGACAAACACAGACACACACACACACATAAAAAGCGCGAAATTATAATGGTCTTTTGGACATTGACTGATGAGGAATAAGTTATGAATATTCTGTTTGTTAAGCTTTGGTAATATTTCCATTTGTTGTGCTTTTGTTAAGTTTGTGATATTATACACACACACACACACACACACACACACACACACACACACACACACACATATATATATATACGACAAGCTTCTATCAGTTTCTGTCAACCAAATCCACTCACAAGGTTTGGGTCAAACTGAGGTTATAGTAGAAGACACTTGCTCAAGGTGCCACACAGTAGGGCTGAACCCAGAACTATAAGATTGAGAACCATTTAAAAAGGATTCTTTTAATGATGGGGGTGCAAGTTTCTTACTGATTCTATGTCAAACTTTTAACTCTCCATACTGAGATATATTTCCTAATAAAGTATTATCAAAACATGCTTTGCTCCAGTTTAATAGTTGTTTCTATTGTTTAATCCCAGGTCAGCTGTGACTGGGTGGAGCTATGATCTAAGGCATTCCATTCATGACTGAATGACATGAAATATCTTAGACTACATAAACTAATTTGTTGCTCCCTTTTCTGAAGTAAATGTAATCTCTACCAGGGTCCCTCTAAAGTAGTAATGAACAACAAACATAGAGAAGAAGATAGAATACTAAAAATAGACAACTGATCATGTTGCAGCTTTGTAGTTGTGAGTGTTTATCACTCATTGTTAATGGTGTCAACCATAGTTGTTGTTTACTTTTGTTTTTAATCAGAAAACAAAAAAAAAAAAAAACAGAATGAAATGAGCCTGTAATGAACCCAGCCTTTTGTCTGATAAATGGGCAAGGCCCAGACTCTTCACAGTTGAGGAAATTATTGATGATATTTATTCTTTGGACAATGAGTTTACCCTTATGCAGACAATGAAAGTGATTTAGACAATTAAACAGGTGAAAGTGATGATGAAAACAACGATTCAGGTGAACAAATATGGTTGTTGAAAGTAAGCCTATTATTGGCATTCGCCTGAATTTTTTTTGTGATTCTGTCGATTAGTTTGCCTGCAGTGAACAAGTACAGTAGTTCAGTGATAGTCCTATTGTTATTCTCCTGAAACCTTTTGTGATTCTGTCCATTAGAGTGCCTGGAACTGTGTATACAACTATTCCTTCTTTTGCTCAGGAGCCCAGCACTGAGAGGTTAAGGGAAATGTAACTGCTAGTTCAAACACAGTAAGCAACCACATGGAGTTTGACTAGAGACATCCTTATTTTTATACTAAGTGTATGTTATATATATCCACCCTTGAATTATATAAGAGTATATGGCAAGCTGCATTCACATGTTATCTCATTTATTCCTGATAGCTAAGAGAAGTGAAATAATGTTGAATATTGTTTCCTGTCCAGAATTTCAATGACTTACATACTGTATATTCAAAAATCACACTTCTGTAGTCGTGATAGTCAAAAATTTTATATTTACAGTTATTTTATTTCTAAACCCTTCCTAGTCTGAAGCAATTAATTCATTCTAAAGAGGATGTGTTAATTTTGTTATTCTTTCCATAAAGTAATTAACAAACCATCTACCACAGGCCAATAGGTTTTATGTTAGCCATCTAAGCATTGATTGGTCCTTTACGTTTGGTAATAATAAAAGACTTTCTGACATGCAAGGGACAAGACTGGCCTTATCAGAAGCTGCACAACATCTAGAAATCAGGCATTTAAAGCAGCCATATCCAGCCAAAATATTGTTCCTATTTTATGTTCAAAGTGGCCAGATCCAGCTTTTCTCACCTTCCCTACAAAAATATACAGTTACTCAATCAAAATCTCAAAGCTACAAGATAATGCAGAATAAATGCAAGACAATGTGAATAAATAAGCATGCTAAAGGGTTGGCTTTCTTCAGGACAATGCAGAAACATACTTCACTATGGAGCCCAAAACCTATACTATAAGAAGCTCCATGATTATTTTGTTGATATACTTAAACATTTCATAGGGGATCAAAGCATATCATGGCATGAGAACAAGACCAAATAAGCAGTTGATGACACACTCTATCTGTCTCTGTTACTATAGCTCAATGCAGGGTAGGTTCTGCTGGCCACTGCTCTCCTGCTAAACACCAGGCCATACTATATGTTATATCTTGGAGACTTTCACAATCTCATAGTAGAAGAAGACTATTCAACTATATTGATGTTATTGGTTGAGACACACAACATGAATAAAAGAATCTACCAAAGTTAATGGGGGTGGGTGTTGAGATTCTTGGTGCAGTATGGTGAAACACATCTTAGTTGTGGCTACTTAAAGAACAAAGAAGATATTCATGTTCTACAGTAGTCAGTAGACAACAGAAGTAATTTATTTATTGTTATTTAGTTCCATATCAGCTCTGATCAATTGAAACTATAATTAAATACATTCCAACTATGGCCTTCTCATAATTTACTTTACAAGCATAGTGCATCTACAACTTTATTATTTAATGATGGTATGGTGCGATATGATGGAGATTTTGCTGTGATTTCTAGCATAGCAAGTGACCATGGAGCGGCTCACCTCATTACTGATTTCTATTGTTGTGCTTTATCATTGTCAGTATATAATTCTGTCATTTTACATACTGAGTTCAAATCTCACGAGGTTCAGTATTACTTTCTAGTCATGTACCAAAGCCAATTCAGTTGTATCTACCCACCCCTCTTCACACACACACACACACACACACACACACACACACACACACACACACACACACACACAATTGGGTGGCATTGTGCCAATGTAAGAAACCATTAACGGTAGTAGAGAAAGTAAAATGGTAGAGTGCCAGGCTAAATGTCTTAATGTGTTTAGTTATGTGCTTCTGTATTCCAAGTACAAATCCCATCAGTACCAACTATGTCTTTTATCTGTTTAGGGGTCAATAAAATATTTGCCAGTCATGTAATGGAATTGATTCAATAGACTCTAAGCCATCTCTGGTAAATGTATGGCCTTCTGCCAGTTGTAAAGAATCATTATTTCCGGTTGCAGTGTAAATGGTTTCTGAGTGCTGTAGGTGTGTACATTGGTGTTCATATAACCAATCAGTAGGTGTGTGTATCACCTCTCATAATAGATTACACAGTGATGTTAAATTGGCATGAAAAAGAATAGTTAAGTTTGTGCTAATATATTTGTGTAAAAAGTATTAAAAACTAAATGGAAATAATCAAATAGGAAAGAAAAAAAAATAGTGATGAATAACTAACATTGTTTTTATTATTTTAACAAAAACAGAAATTTTATGCTTTGCTGATGATGTCTTAGTAAACTGAAACATGCCCTGAGTTGTCTCCTGAAGTTCTTTTATCTGTGGTTCTTTACTTGTTTCAGTCTGCAGCCATGTTTAAGTACCACATTGAAGGTTTTGGTCAAACAGAACAACCTCAGTACTTATTTTTAAAATCTGGCACATATAATATCAGTCTCTTTTGCCAAACAGCTAAGTTTTGGGGAGGTAAGCAAACCAACATCAGTCGTCAAGCAGTATCGAGGGATAAACACAACTCAAATACAAAGGCACACACATGCGAGCGCACATGTATATATGTGTGTATATGCATATATACAATAGGCTTCTTTCATTTTCTCTCAACCAAATCCACTCCAAGGCTGAGGTAATTAAAATAATATTCCTCAATGACAAATAGGGGTTTTTCAGTAACAATTATTTCTAGTTCACTGTTGGCATGCAGTCTCCTCTCTCTACCTTTTCAACCACTACTATAAAAGTTTCTCAGTGCTGGCTGATTTCATTCTAGCTCGACTTAGGCATTCCCAGTTTACTCAACTCTCCTCTGTTCATCATCTGAACAGTGTTGAGCCCTCCAGTTCCTACACTAGTCCATAATCCTACTCCTATCCAGAATGTAATCTGGCTGGAGTTCCTTCCATGCTCATGGGTCTTCTACAGTACCTAACTTCAATAGTTTAAGCAGGATGTTAACAATATCATGTTTTCTGGTGATAAAGGCTTGCAATGGTCATGGGTATTGCAACTTCATTGAGACACAGTAAATAAAAATGAAAATTTGTCAGTGTAGTTTAAGTGACATTATAGAGGTTTGATTATTTTCAATGTTTTTATCATAAAAAATAACTGCAGGAGGGTTAAAAGTTATAATTAGATGAAAATATCGCTGGCCTGCCTAACATTATTCTTTGACCAAGTGAACGGGGGAAGGGGAAGGAAAAACCAGACATTTCTTCTAACTAGTTTTGTGTTTTTTTTTGCTGTTGAACACCTGCAAATTGACAGAAAAGCATGAGTGTGACTTCATGAGACACCTTGTTTTGGGTGTAGTCTAAGGTGTCTGTATGTATTGTTGCAGTACTATGGCTGTTCTTCAAGGTGGTGAGCTGGCAGAATCATTAGCATTCCAGGCAAACTATTTATAGCATTTCTTCCATTTTTACATTCTGAGTTCAAATTTCTCCAAAGTTGACTTTGCCTTTCAAACTTTCAGTGTTAATAAAATAAATACCAGTCGAGTACTGGAGTCAATCTAATTAACTTACTCTTTCCCCTCAAATTAGTGGCCTTTTGTCAAAATTTCAAAAGCCAATATTCTATTGCTGTTCTCACTGTAGAAGGTTGGTAACTATTGGGAACTGAGTATTTTCTGGCTAGGAAGAGGATGGCCAGTCTTTGGGAAATATTCCCTGATGGTGAGGTCTTACATTTTACTGCAGTCTCTCTTCTCTTTCAAGAAAAATGGTTGCCAAGGTGATAGGCAGGAGAGAGTGAACGAGAGAGAGAGAGAGAGAACTGAAAAGAGGTAAGAAAGAAATATATAGATATTATCAGACATAAAGGAGAGAAATTTTTAAAAAATAAACAATGATATAGATAAGATTCAAGACAAAAAGAGAGAGAGAGAGAGAGAGAGAGAGAGAGTTGAAATGAGAGAAAGAATGACAGAGAAAGAGATGGATAAAAAGTGCTATGGACAAAAATATATAAAACCAAGTATCAGAAGAGAGAGGATGAAACAAATGAAGAAAATGAAGAAAAGACAGCTGAATAGACAGAAATTTAGTGTCTGACTGAGAGAGAGAGAGAGAGAGAGAGAGAGAGAGTGAAAAGAGTGAGAATCAAAATTATGGAATCTGAAACAGCAATAAGCCAGGCATGAACTGGAAGCCCAACAGCATTTAATTCATTGCTAACACCTTTGATTTCATCCATTATATAGTTTTTGAGGGTGTATCTAGCATACAAATACGATTGACACTTTCAGATCTAATCATTACTCTCCACTAATTATACAATGAAGACCAACAACTGCTGCGCAATCATTTACAGAAAATAATAATTATACAAACAAAGTCAACAACTTTGGTCAAAATAACATGAACCACATGGAAAATTCAGATATACAATTTCTGAAACCTTTTGGTTCAGAAATTTTATATATATAATTATGTGTGTATATGAATGCATACAAGGAGTGGCTGTGTGGTAACTAGCTTGCTTACCAACCACATAGTTCCAGGTTCAGTTCCACTGTGTAGCACCTTGGGCAAGTGTCTTCTATTATAGCCTTGGGCTGACCAAAACCTTGTGAGTGGATTTGGTAGATGGAAACTGAAAGAAACCCATTGTATATATATATATATATATATATACACACAAACATACATATATATCTATATATATATAAACACACACACACACACACACATATATATATATATATATATATATACACACACACACACATATATATATATACATTCATACACACATATAATGGGGAGAGATATGTATAGATTGTGTATACACATGCATATATGTAGATACACAGTGTGTGTGTGTGTGTGTGTAGTTCATACATACTAATACATAATTACATTACAAATGACTGAAATTGTATACACTCAGCAATTGACAATTGGTTTAAAACAAAGCAAAACAAAACTCCAAAGACAAGTATAAATACATACACATATAAAGTATAATATATGCATGTATGCACATACATGTACACGTGCACACACACATATACACACACATGCATATATATATTTTAATGTTAATAATTGTTTTGACTGAAATTGCTGCATCATATTTATTAATTAATGTTTCATAAAATCCTAAAGCTGATCAATTGCTACCTTGCTATCTTCTAACTTTCCAATTAAAAGCAACGTATTAGTTAATTTCTTTCCCTTACAATGTTGGGTTTTGTGTGTTGTGTTAAACTCTCTGATGTTTCAACTATCACTAATTATACAGTCATTATTTCAACATGAAAACAGAGCGAGCAAAATGATAATAGAATCACTGAAACCTCACAAAGTACAGTTCCATTTTAAAACCTGTCCATTTTCAGCTGGCTGCTAAATTAGGAGTAACCACAGCTGACCCTAATTTACAGCTGGTTCAGAAAGAGTTTAATTGAAATGTATGCATTAATGCAACATTCACAGAGTGCAAATAAAGGTTAATAAGACACTGAAAGCCTATCAGCGATTGAATCTTTACAATTGCAGACTAATAATTAGCTTTCTTCCCAAGCAAGAAGGAAAGCTACCTCACACACACACACACACACACATTCAAACTTTGATTACTGACAGCTGTGCCTGCATTTCTTTTGTTGGGAGAAGAAACCAGGGCACATCTGTCAGTAATCAAAGTTTTTGATTTTAATAAATATATATACTCTACAATGCTATCAACAGATATTGAGGTCTTTAATCAGGTTTTTTTCTTTGATTTCGTTCTTATGAACAAGAATTCTGTAATATTTTTTGATACATACATACACACACACACGTCTATGTTTGTGTATGCATGTGTGTGCATATGTATGTATAGATGTTTGAGTGCTAGGCTCATGATCATAAGGTTGCAGGTTCAGTTCTCTGATAGGATGGTGCATTGTATCTTCCAGCAAGGCCCTTCCTTTTACTTTACTCCAGTTTACTTAGCTAAAAAGGAGTACCAGTTTAGTACTGGCTTACCCCACCCTTCTCTCTCTCTCTCTCCAGTTGTCAACTTTTAGATGGTCTGCTGAGGTCATGAGTCAACTTGTTAAAAAGTGTCTATATCAGCCTCTTCACTACAGAGGCACTTAAGACACTTAGTAAAAACAACTGGTATGTCTGTTTATTTGCTGGCAAGGCCACAGTATTTCATTTTACAATCATAATATACTGCAAAATATATTAAGTGTTCATGGATAGTTGATGTGTCAGATGAGGATCCTGATGAAACGACAATAACTTTTGAAATATGAATATACACCCATCTCTTAATTTTTTTCTGTCTTTGATCGCATTGTTTATACAGACATATTTTTTTAAGAAACATTGTAAATTGCAGTGTTAGCTCTGAATTATATAGAAAATCTATAGAGCTTAACTTAAAAGTTAGTAAAAACAGCACCTAATCAAGTATGACCCAGTAGCATGTATCATGCTCCTGGCAATTGTATCATTCTAAAAATAAATAATCACATCATCAAAATCTCAAAGCTACAAAACAATAAATGATTAATTCAAAACATTATGAATAAACATTACATTTTACAGTATGTTATACAGTAATCCAAATGCTAAAGGGTTAAAAGCAGTGGCTCAGTATATGAAAGTAAATCTAAGGTGATAGTTAGACTCACAACAATAAAAACTAGCAGGTTTAGTCTCAGCATAAATGCATAAATAAGTGTGGCACTGATTTACATCCAGCTAAACATCTAATTTTTCTGAAAACTTAAGTGAACATCTGTGTAGCTTTTCAAATCTTCCTCAAATCACACTCTGCTGTTTTAGAACATATATTGAATAATGCTGTGGTTCTGTTTCCATAACGTTGATTAAAGATTAAGGTGCTGAACTGGCAGAATTGTTAATATGCCGGGTGAACTGCTTAGCAGTATTTCATCTGTCTTCGTGTTCTGGGTTCAAATTCCACTGAAGTCGACTTTGCCTTTCATCCTTTCAAAGTTGATAAAGTAAGTACCAGTAAAGCACTGGGGTTTATGCTGAGTAAAGATAAATCGTCTCAGTTGGAACATTTTGATCATTGATTTGCTTTCCAAGACATGAAGTAACATTCCAGAGATTTTGAGACTTTTTTCAGAAGAAACATTTATTAATTTGATAAAAGTACAAATCTCCATCAAAGCAGGATTCCTCGACTTCAATGCACTTGTTGCACTCCAGCTACTCTGTGAAGGCCCCATGGAATTCCTCCAAAGTGAAGGATTTCCTTTTTGTCTTCTTCAGCTTCTCAAGGTCTTCAAAATGACTGTTTCTGTGGTTCACCTTCAGCTTGAGGAACAACCCAAAAAATCATAGAAATCAAGGCCTGCACTGTGTGGAGGGTGAGGAATAATTTTGATGCTCGTCCCAGTCAAGTAAGTTGGTCATCAGAATAGAATTGTGGAATTGTGCATTGTCCTGATACAGGTTCCTGAGTGGAGGAGTTCTAACCTTTTGCAGCAATACCTCTTCTTGAACTTGCTCAAAATCTCTACAAAGTACTCTTTGTTGACTGTCTGGCCAGAAGGAGCCCTGTGGATGTATATGATGCCCTTGCTGTCGGGAAAGGATATCATTATGAGCTTCCCAGTAGATTCACTTTGCTTGGTGTTCTTGGATCTGTGGGAGTCAGGATGCTTTCATTTGGTACTCTGTCCCTTGGTCTCTGGGTCATAATGGTAGAACCAACTTTTGACACAGGTCACCAGAAACTCAAGTACTCTTGGATTAGTGGCAATGAGCTCAACCATTTTCCTGTTGTCACCAACATGTATTTCCTAAGTTGGCAGCTGGTAGAAACGTTAGCACACCATGCGAAATGCTTAGCGGTATTTCGTCTGACGCTACAATCTGAGTTCAAATTCTGCCGAGGTCAACTTTGCCTTTCATCCTTTCGGGGTCGATTAAATAAATACCAGTTATGCACTGGGGTCGATATAATCGACTTAATCCATTTGTCTCCTCTGTGTGTAGCCCCTTGTGGGCAGTAAAGAAATAAGAAACGTTAGCACGCCGGGCGAAATGCTTAGCAGTATTTCGTCTGCCGCTACGTTCTGAGTTCAAATTCCGCCGAGGTCGACTTTGCCTTTCATCCTTTTGGGGTCGATT
>NC_069001.1:22858491-22859689 GCF_001194135.2 Octopus bimaculoides | reverse complement strand
TTTGTCTCCTCTGTGTGTAGCCCCTTGTGGGCAGTAAAGAAATAAGAAACGTTAGCACGCCGGGCGAAATGCTTAGCAGTATTTCGTCTGCCGCTACGTTCTGAGTTCAAATTCCGCCGAGGTCGACTTTGCCTTTCATCCTTTTGGGGTCGATTAAATAAGTACCAGTTACGCAGTGGGTCGATATAATCAACTTAATCCGTTTGTCTGTCCTTGTTTGTGCCCTCTGTGTGTAGCCCCTTCTGGGCAGTAAAGAAATAGCCAACATGTATTTCCTTCTGCCTGTCACTGAGCACTTTGGGAACAAATTTTGCACATATTCAGAGTTTCATGAATAATTCTGTGTACAGTTGCCACACCAGCTTCAAACTAATTGCTTTGATAGGTCCATGACAATCTTCACCCAGAAAGCTGTGAATTTTTTCAATCAACCAGCTCTGGTGTTCTGATACCCCCCTTCAGTCCCATACCTTTCATCATCTCTCACCTGCTCTCTACCATTCTTAAACTGCTTGTACCTGCAAAAAAATAGATGCTCAGCTCATACAAGTTAATCCATAAGCAGTCTCGAGCATTTCATAATATTCTATAGCATTTTCCCCAGTTTATTTCAAAACTTTGTGTAGTTAACTCCCAAATTTTCTTCATGTCCTGACTGCATTCTGTGAACTAGGCAGCTGTGACAAACAGTGTTTAGCAGAGTATGTTCAAACTGTCATTACAGCTGTCTCCTTCAGTCCAGAATAAAAAAAAAAAGAAAGCTGGCAGGTCAGCTTATTAGATGTATAGTAATACTCTTTTACTTGCTTCAGTCATTTGACTGTGGCCATGCTGGAGCACCACCTTTAGTCGAATCAAATCGACCCCAGGACTTATTCTTTGTAAGCCTAGTACTTATTCTATCAGACTCATTTGCCGAACCACTAAGTAATGGGGACCTCAACACACCAGCATCGGTTGTCAAGCGATATTAGAAGGACAAACACAGATACACAACATATACACACGCATACACATATATACATATATACAACGGGCTTCTTTCAGTTTCTGTCTACCAAATCCACTCACAAGGCATTGGTCGGCTCGAGGCTATAGTAGAAGACACTTGCCCAAGATGCCATGCAGTGGGACTGAACCCGGGACCATGTGGTTGGTAAGCAAGCTACTTACCACACAGCCACTCCTATGCCTAAAC
>NC_069001.1:22845268-22858177 GCF_001194135.2 Octopus bimaculoides | reverse complement strand
TCAGTCTTTTGACTGTCGCCATCCTGGGGCACCGCCTTTAGTCGAGCAAATCGACCCCAGGACTTATTCTTTGGAAGCCTAGTACTTATTCTTTCGGTCTCTTTTGCTGAACCGCTAAGTTACAGGGACATAAACACACCAGCATCGGTTGTCAAGCGATGTTGGGGGGACAAACACAGGCATACAAACACATACACACATACATATATATATACATATATACGACAGGCTTCTTTCAGTTTCCGTCTACCAAATCCACTCACAAGGCATTGGTCGGCTCGAGGCTATAGTAGAAGACACTTGCCCAAGATGCCATGCAGTGGGACTGAACCCGGGACCATGTGGTTGGTAAGCAAGCTACTTACCACACAGCCACTCCTATGCCTAAACATTTACTTTTGTTTACATTTCATGGTAAGACTATAAGCAATAATTTAACTACATTAAATTTAACTTCCATTTTCTGGTGCACAATCCTAACATGAATCACTTCGACCATGTTTCGGTTACTGTTTGATATAAACACCAATTGCTCTGAGTTCACGTTGTAATGAATAATTAAGAGTATGAAATATGTACAATCAATTTCCGTTTTTTTTTTTATTTATGTGAATGGAGGGAATACCAAGATGTGTTTACATCTATCTTTCACTCTTTTACTTGTTTCAGTCATTAGACTGTGGCCATGCTGGAGCACTGCATTGAAGAAGTTTTAGTTGAACAAAGTGACCTCAGTGCTTACTTTTTCTTTAAAGTCTTGTACTTATTCAGTCTCTTTTGCTGAACCACTTAGTTAAGGGCACAAAAACACATCAACACTGGTTGTCAAGTGGTGGAGAGATAAACACAGACACAAAGACACACATACACGATGGGCTTCTTTTAGTTTCCATCTACCATATCCATTCACAAGGCTTTGGTTGGCCTGAGGCTATAGTAGAAGACATTTGCTCAAGGTGCCACACAGTAGGACTGAACTGGAGACCACATGGTTGGGAAGCAACCTTCTTACCACACAGTCATGCCTGCTTATGTTTCACATATAGGCTTGGGGACAGTGGGTGTGCTTGCAACCTCTAAAATTCTGGGAGGGCAATGAAAACACTTTGAATATCCTGTGTTGAACCTGGGTTGGCACCCCATAAGCAAATTTCTTTCCCACACTTATGATTTCACAATGAAGTTTTTCAATATGAGTTTAACAACATTAAGTTTATCTTAAGTTTCTACTATAAGTTCTGTATATATCATATTGTGCATAAAATGTTTATTAAATAATAAACAACATTTATTCGTTATTATTATATTGCTTGCCTACAGACTTCCACTAAGTTGCTTTCAATTCAGCTTCTTTTCTTTTCCTACATTTTTACCCTTCAAACTACTGACCCAGTACTTTAATCCTTATTTTCTTTTCTTATTAAATAAGGAAATCAGAGGGAAACTGGGTGAAAAGGAATGCAACTTGTGTTAAACTAAATACTCGCTATTTTTTTGTCCAATGTCAGATTTTTCAGAACCTCCTTCAAATGTGTGTGTGTGTATGTATATATATATATATATATATATATATATATATGTACACATATAGATGGAGCAATTAATTGATTGAGCCAGTCAGCTTCCACACAATTTCTATCAAACAAATTTCATAAGCCATGTAATAATGAGGTGCAACTCTTAGCTACACAGCTGTATAAGTCAGAAGTATACAAAGGAAAAAGCACTTTGCAACATATTCAAACCTAATTTATATATGAAATTTGGCCTCTAGAATAATCCAATTTAAAACTTTGACTAATATATTCATCTGAGTCAACAGAATACTTATGTGTATAAATACAGATTTCTGATAACTATAGTGAAGCTCAGTATTGTTTGGAAACTTTTAAAGTTGAGTTAACTCTTCCCAACAATATTTCTTTTGAAATATTCATCCTGTGTACTTAAATAATTTTCAAAATAATCAGCAGCTTGAATGGTTTAGTGAAATGATTCACTTCGTTATTATTTAGATGGCATTTAGAACATAACTAATAGGTTTCTTACAAAAAATTAAAATGACATATTTTGTCAAGTTGGTGAAAAAACAATTGCGATTTTTAGCCATCAACTTTAAAGTGATATATCAAAGCTCAGCATTAATTATATTTGTTGAAATGGTAACTATTAGAATCTACATATTCTTGACAATAAGAAATACATTGTATTGTCTGCCAAAAGTATGGTACTCCATTCACAAAGACAAATGCATATTCAGAGATATTAGGGAGCCTCAATTATAGAGAATACTCAATAATATCCCCAAAATATTTTATTCTTTATTTCCTTTTGTATTAAAATACATTAGCAGCATAGAAAGTGGAGTTTCAAGTGACACTAAAATTCATAACAAAATCGATGGATATCGTTGCACCTTGGTATCAGCAAATAATTAACCTGTTAAGGCGTCATATATAATTTATTATATATTTTTCCTTTCTTCCTTATTTTTTTTTTTTAAATAAGAACAAAAATTTGCTAGTGAGAATCCTATGAGTTCTTCAAAGACTTTTAGAGCAGCTGCTTAGTTGTTAAAAACCATTTAGAGGACGGTTAGTCAGAGAGAGTGAGAGAACCAAATGAATGGAGCATAGTTTCATTCATTCAGTTACCACAGAATCATTTGTGAAATATGTGGTTGGGTGTTGTCAGAAGAAAACAAAAGTATCCCATTTCAATGAATCAATGCTGGACACAGACATTACAGCCCTTACTTCACTTTGTTGATTTTTCAGGTTGTACTTCAGGGTTCCACTTATTGACCAACGAACAGTGATCATAAAGTGATGCAGTTTCAGTTTGGCAAAGTGTTTTGATGTTTCACTCCTGTCAAATCACAGCATGGAATGTTGTCAGTCACCGTAAAGAATCCATTTGTCTTTGCTGTATGTCATAACAGAATCAAGAAATGGATTGCTTAGCTAAGCAAAAGGTATACAGAGGGGTTTCATAATTTTGATATTATTATTATTATCATCATCATCATCATCATCATCATTTTCTTTCAGACCCTTTTGACTTTGTCTTGTGGCACAAGTGTCAAACAATCTTTGAATGGTCAACATTTAGTTCTTCTGTAACCTCTAAGTTGGCTGCTTTAGTAATAACCTTCAAAAGATCCATATTAGTCAATTTCAGAATGCCATCTGCTACCTTCCTTACCTTGAAAGGTTCTCATCTCTGCTACGAAATCTTGGGAAATAATGTTGAGCATTACTTTTGTTGATAGACCAAAGTTTGTCGACAAATGTGTCAATTCTTAGCGCATATTGGTTTCAAGTTTTGGCACAAGGCCAGCAATTTTGGGGGGAGGGTGTAAATTAATAATATCAACCTCAGTACTCTACTAGTACTTGTTTTACTGACCCTGAAAAGACGAAAAGCAAAGCAGACTTCAGTGGCATTTGAACTTGGAACATAAAGACACGAAATACTGCTAAGCATTTTGCCTGGTGCAGTAACAATTCTGCTGGTTTGCCACATTCTTGGCTAATATTGCTTGGAGTTTCCACTGCTTCGTGTTCCATTCTGAATGTTTAAGTTAAAATTCATTCAAAGTTGCATCTTTTCTGTTTTTAACAAACTCAAATAAACAAGAATAAACAGTGAATGCAAAATTGTTACTAGAGATCAATAGACTGAAATCTAAACATTGAAACAAAGTATTACATGAGCATAGTTAAAAAGATATTCTATTTCAAATTAAACATCAAATTTATAATAACAAAAATTATTGTTATCATTGTACCTATGTAACAACTTCTAATTAATTTGCTAATGTTTCTTATGTAGTTTATAATACATTTATACAAATTTAGCTATTTTCTAAATAAGGTTCCATTGAATGGTTTTAAGAAGAGATATTTACTTCAGGATGTTCAATTATATTCTTGAATGGTCTAACTTATTCAGTTTATTTTTTACCTCTTGTTAATATATTAACAATTACATCTGGTTAATGTGATTATGTTACATTAAGCCTTTAACATTTAAACTGGCCATATCCAGCCCAAATTTTCTCCCTGTTTTATGTTCAAACCAACCACATCCGGTCTTTCACACATATCCTACAATGTCATTCTAAAAATGAACAATCACACTATCAATGTCTTGAAGCCATGAGTTTATGTAAAATTAATTCAAAACAGAATGAATAAATAAGCCGTACATTTCAAAGAGTAATCTGATTGCTAAATGGTTAACCAGATGGAATATAAAAGGTATCACTGGATAGATGTTCTTTTCAGTTGTCAGTGGGGAAGCAGAATTAGTAATTAAAAATGTAAATTAGAACAGAGAACAAATATTTAGTGATCCCACTGAAAAAGAAAGGTTTGTTCATGTTCTATTGTATTTATTTACAGCTACATGAGAATAACAGGAACACACCTAAGGTTTCCATTACTTGGTGGAGTCATAAGGGTGATATCATAAGAGATGCTTTGGACCAAGTAAAGCCATTCCAGTCCAGGTCTGACCACCACCATCATCATCATTCTGTTTTCTGCAACTCTTTAGCAATCGGATTACTCTTTGAAATGTATGGCTTATTTATTCATTCTGCTTTGAATTAATTATACATTAACTCAAAGCTTCAAGACATTGATGGTGTGATTGTTTATTTTTAGAATGACAATATAGGATATCTGTGAGAAACCAGATGCGGTTGCCATGCTGGCATGGGTTAGATGGTTTAACTGAAAACTGGTAAGCTACACCAGGGTACAATCTAATTTGGCTTTGTTTCTACAGCTGGATGTCCTTCCTAATGCCAGCCACTCAAAGAGTGTTGTGGAAGTGGATACTTTTTACGTGCCACCAGCATGGGTGCCAGTTATGTAACACTGGCATCGACCATGACTATGATATCCCTTGGTTTGACTGGTCTTCTCAAACACAGTGTATCACCAAATGTCTCAGTTACTTATCACTGCCACTGTGAGGCCCAACGTTTGAATGGTGCTTTTTACGTGTCACTGGCACAGGTGCCAGTTATGCTACACTGGCGTTGGCCATGACCTTCAGCTATGGCCTTTGATGATTATTTCTTATAGACATAGATAGACAGACAGAGAGGTTTGGGGACAGGGAGAAGAATAAGTTCAAATACTGGACTCATACTTCATATACTGACCCTGAAAAGAAGAAAGAAATGTTTGCCTTGGCAAGATTTGAAATTAGTGTAAAGTGAACCAGAATGAATGCCACAACACAATCTATCTGACACCACAACGACTGTCCATTCAATATCTGGACACGGTTATTTGAAAATCAGCAAGTACAGGGTCCTGGCCGACCGTTACCAGTTTGTGCTAGTTGCTATCAAGATGTCAGGTATTCTGGAACCCTGTATTACTAATTTTCTCTGTAAAATAGGGATAACAGTGGCCTGTCAGAGAAATGAACCTCATGAGGTGGACTGGCTACTGCAGCAAGTGTTGCTGGTCATTCTCTGCAGCAACACCATTGCAGTCATTACCACAGGGCACAGCTGAGCACACTATTTGTTCAAGGGTATGTAGCCCATCAACCCCTCTCCTTCCATCTTCTGCTGCTTTACCCCACCTTTTTTTCTTTCCCTTTCTTATCTCTCATTTTTTTCTGTTTCTTTATATTCAAATGTTATAAAAATATTATTTTGTTTGTATATTCACAGTCATATTTACTTTCATCAGTGTCCCCTGTTTTTTCACTATTCCCAGCAGTTTCTCACCACTGAAGCCACAAAAAGTGAACAATATTCTCGTTAAAGGTGTGAAATTGCAAGGATCTTTTGGATGATAGTTGATGAGGAATTAGCAACACCTCATCTTATGTGTGAATTTTCCATTTGTTCCAATAAAATATTACCATTATGTTGTTTGCTAATTGTATGGTACTCCACTCACAAAGACAATACATATTCAGAGATATTAAGGAGCCACAGATTTAAAGAATACTCAATAATATCCAGAGATATTTTTTATTTATTTGCCATGCATTTAATGAATTTTACAGCTACTTCTATATGAAATATAAAATGTATTAAAATGTTATATATATTTTTGCTAAGAAATAAAGATTATTTAAACTACATAAAATTATTAATTACATACATATTTAATCAGTAAATGTAGTATAATTATCAAAATTTTATATGTATAATTTTTCATATTTAAAAAATATATAATTTAATCATTTTCCCATAACACCTCATTAAATCTTGCTTGAGAAATAATCATGCAGACAAAGGAAAGCTGTGACAGTGTATATACACTGGAGGATGTCTGTGTGTTTATATACATGCATATAACTGTCATAAACTTTTGAATAACATTTAAATGAATTATATATACATAGCAATTCATACAAGTATATGTACACATATGCACAGGTGTGGCTGTGTGGTAAGAAGTTTGCTTCCTAACCACATGGTTTTGGGTTCAGTCCCACTGCATGGCACCTTGGACATCTACAAAAGCTACAAGGTGACCAATGTGAGTGGATTTGGTAGATGGAAACTGAAAGAAGCCCATCATATTTATATAAATTTCAAAATTTGAACATAAACACAACAAAGGAACAAATGGAAAATTCACACATAAGATGGGATGTTGCTAATTCCTCATCAACTAGCATCCAAAAGACCCTTGCAATTTCACAACTTTAACGAGAATATTGTTCACTTTTGGTGGTGTCAGTGGTGAGAATCTGCTGGGAATAGTGAACGAACAGGGGACACTGATGAAAGTAAATATGATTATGTGAATATACAAACAAAATAAAATAAATAAACATTACACAAGCAAAATAAGGCCGTGCAGCTTTAAGATGGGTAACACAAGGAAAATGTCCTATAGGATTAGAAACAAAAAAAAATAAAAAACAGTGAAAAAAACAATCCATTTTGAAAGTAGAAGAGAGGAGAGAAATGTGACTGAAATGTAACTTCTTCATTTATCCATCTCATCTTAGAGCTGCAGGGCTTATTTTGGTTGTATATTCATTTTATTTTGTTTATATATATCGACATTTTGTTATATCTGTTTTCAGCACTGTTCCCTATCTGTTCATTATTCCCAGCAGTTTCTCACCACTGATGCCACAAAAAAGGGAACACTATTATTGTTAAAGGCGTGAAATTGTAAGGATATTTTGGGTGATAACTGATGAGGAATTAACAACATCCCATCCTATGTGGGACTTTTCTGTTTGCTCCTTTGTTGCATTTCTGTTCAATTTTTCTATGCTGGCATGGGTTGGACAGTTTGACAAGAACTGGCAAGGTTAGTTTCCATAGTCTGTTTGGCTTGGTTTCTAAGGATGGATGCTCTTTCTAATACCAACTGTCTTACAGAGTACACTGGGTGCTTTTTAAGTGACACCATCACCAGTGCCTTTTATGTGGCACTACCATCAATGCTTTTTACATGGCACCTTGGTTATAGGATCTCAATTCTGTTGTGGTAGTGGGTCTTCTTGAGTACAATGATGTACCACATATCTCAATCGTCTGTCAGTTCAGCATTTTGATATCAGCCTCTGTCCCATGTCTTCCTGGGTCTCCATCTTCCACAACTTCCCTCCTCATTAAGCCACCAGCATGCATGATAACTTTAGATGAGTTTGATTATTACACAAGAAATATTATTCATTTTCAATTTTCTATGAAAGCATTTCCAGCCATGGGGAAATATTAGCATGGTTGGAAACGGGCAAGTGCTGGCATCCAACTATAAACTGTCTACCTCAACAAACTCCAACCAAACCATACAAGCACAAAAATAAGAGAATATTAAAACAAAGATACACAAGTGCACACACACACACACACAATTTGGAGCAAGGAAAGGAAAGTGTGCATGAACAAGAAAGCAAAAATAAACTGAACATACAAAGAATCAAATTAAATATGCAAAAGAAAAGACTGCATTGGTATATGCATATGATGTTTATTTGGGAGGACAACGGAATAAAGGGCTGAACATTCAGAAAGTAAATGGAGCCGTTGGGCTGAAATCATGAAAAGAAATCTGGAATTGTTGCATCTCACGGAAGAGGGGACAAACGACCATGGTGATTGGTGATATGCTGTATGGGAAAAGATCCACCTGTGCATCCAGGAATAATAATACAGATGATCAATATATATATATATATATATATATATATATATATATATATATATATATATATATATGGATATGAATGTAAATATATGTGTCTGTTTATATGCTTGCAAAGGTATGTACTTTTAGCTATGAGTATTTAGACATGTGTAGGTAAGTATACTTGTTTCTCTCTATTTATATATATTGACTGTGGCCAAGCTGGAGTGCCACTTTGAAGGGATTTCTTTAGTTGAATAAACTGACTCCAGGGTTAATTTTTAAGCCTTGTATTTATTCCACTAAGCTATGAGGATGTAAACACCCCAACACCAGTTGTCAAGCAGTAACGGGGGACAAACACAGACACACATATATACAACGGGCTTCTTCAGTTTCCATCTATTAAATCCACTCACAAGGCTTTGTCGGTTTGAGGCTACAACAGAAAGCACTTACTCAAGGTGTCACACAGTAGGACTGAACCCTGAACCATGTGGTTGGGAAACAAACTTCTTACCACACAGCTATGCCTGCACCTACAAGCCATACACACACATAAAAATGCATGTATATATGTGTGTGTGTGTATTCACATATATATGTTTTTAGATAGATGGATGGATGGATAAGATAGATAGATGCACAGGCATGACTATATAAGAAGCTTGATTCCCAACCACATGGTTCAGTCCTACTGTATGGCACCTTGGACAAGTGTCTTCTACTATAGCTTCGGGCTAACCATAACTTTGTGAGTGGCTTTCATAGACGAAAACTGAAAGAAGTCCATCATATATATATAAATATATAACTAATCTAGAGACGAATCACCACTCTACAACTCAGTCAACTCAGAACCCGTCCAAATCCATGCTGTGAGGCATATACCATATCAATATTTATCTAAGATTTTAATCTAAAATTTAAATTAAATAATATACTACATAAATAAACCATATAAATGAATCATAGAAATATTAATTAAAAAAAAAACTTAAAAGTCAAATTTATAAATTGGACAGTAAAAATTAATAAGATAATATAAAGTATGGAAGTATAAATGTATAAAAGTTAGTGCTAGTACATAGACTACGTGTGTTTCATGGCTAAAATAGGACTATATAAAATCATAAGCAAATTCTATCCGAGTTCATTAGAACGGGAAATGATTTTACTCCCAAAATCAGTCACACTTCAGGTCAAATCCCTAAAATCATTCAAGGAATAAACATAAACATGAGAAATAAAAATACATATAAAGAGACACAATCTGTAAATAATCCCTACATTAACGGTATTAATATAATTATTAATATAACGAAAATATCGAAAAAGAAAATCTACCTAAAATAAAAAGTTTCTTGAGGATTAAAAATATTAAAATACTTAAACTTGCAAATTAACGCAGAGTAATAACTATACACATACAAAAATTCTATATTACGTAAATAATGCTATGAAAATTAATACTGAAAAGTCACGTGATAAACATGGCGCCCATTACTAGAAATAAGTACGTGTTGTAATTACTAAAATAATGACGAAAATATCGAAAAAGAAAATCTACCTAAAATAAAAAAGTTTATTGAAGATTAATGATACTAAAATACTTAAAACTCTCAGATTTCCGCAGAATAATAACTATACCAAATACAAAAGTTATATATTACTTAAATAATGTTATAAAACATTGAATACTTAAAGTAAACTAATGATATGTTCCAATTTTGTATAATATTGTGATGATTAAAGTGTATTCTAAAGCTAATTTGATGTATTTTACGATACTGATCAGAACTATAAGTTGGTACCTAATCCTAGGTTTAAATAAATAAATTAGTTATCTAAACTTATTATATAAGTAATTTAATTTATGTCTGCCTTTAAAATTACGTTCCTCGTGGGAGTTATCAATTTTTTATTAGCTAATAATATCTCTTTAGATTCGTTAGTACATAATAGCAGAATTTATTCCCTATCCTATATGATTTAGCCTTGCAAACTATTTCCCATTTTAACTCGTATTCAGTTAAGAAAAGGATCATAAGTGTTTCAGAGAAAGAGCATCAAACAAACTTTAAAACACTGAACTTTTTGATTTTCATTGAGCTCGTGTGGTACGATTTATCAAACTTTTTCACCTTACCAATCTTCTGCAGATTGTGTGAGACCATTGCAATACCGACACCAGGTGCCTGAGATATTTCTCAAACACTTTGACATGGGTTTTGTTCAACAATTGCTTTCAGTTGTTCATTGTCAAGACTGCATGACCGTCCTCTCCCTTCTTCATCTTCAAACTCTCATCACCATTACAGAATTTCTGAAACTACCTTCGTATTATACGATCACTTGTGGACCCCTCTCCTCATGTTCTGTTGATATTGGAAGCAGTCTGGGAGGCATTGTGCCTAAGCTTGAACTCATGCAATAAAAGTATTTTTGTCATGTTCATAATTAAGCACACCTATGCTTCAAGAATGTCTTCTATCTGAAATAAGTAGAACATTATTAAAGAGCATACATTAATTATTGAGTATGCCGAAATTCACCTAAGATATAATTAATATACTATGTTAAAAGTTTGTTTCAAAACACAACACTTAGAGCAGCCATTGTTTCTGGAACAACCAAATATATTGACAAGGAGAATGGAGTGAGCAATTCATTTTCTTGATTAATTCTACAACTGTTTCAATAACATTTTATTAGAATTTTATTGGTGCAATATCTAGATATAATATGTGAAATAATACATCATATCAGTATTATTGCACTAATACCAGAAAATATTTACTTAAAAGGTTTATGTATAAATTTGATCCATTTCCATTTTATAATAATATCTGATAGCTAATACTCATGGACAGACTTAATAAGGCAAACTCCAAGCTTAAACTCAAATAGAATTCATATATATATATATATATATATATATATATATATATATATATATACACACACATACACACATATAAATATATTGGGTAGGTGGGTGGGTGTGTTTGTCATTATCATCATCATCTACTAAAGAGCTGTCCAAGTTCCATGTCTGTTTTGGCATAGTTTCTACAGTCGGATGCCCTTCCTAATGCCTTATGTGTGTGTGTGTGTGTGTGTGAATACACACACACATGATGGTTTTCTTTCTGTTTCTATCTACTAAATTCTTTTACATTGATTTGGTCAGCCCAGGGTTATAATAAAAGGCACATATCCATAGTGCCATAGAGAGGGGCAGAACCTGAAATGATACAGTTGGAAAGTGAACTTCATATCATAGATAAAAATGTCTGTTAGTGATTCTGCTCGGGTGTCTGTGCATTGCACATGTGTCAAAAATGCATGTATGTATGCATGCAAGCATGTATGTATGTATACTTATGTGTGTGTGTATGTTACAAGCTACTCATAAAAGCTTGTTTTACCATTTTGAAGAGGAAAATGGTTACAAATTCATTAAAATTTGGTGTTGTGATTAACTGAAATGAATTGCAATCTGCTGTGCAATCACAGGCTGAAGAACCACCTGTTGAAAGCTGTTACCATCTCCGTTGGATTCTAATAAATTTGCCTTACACAAAATATGTGATCCAATAATTGATTTTAATCAACAGACTCCATCTATCATCACGACTGTTGTTATTAATATTCGTGTTTTTCTTTATACTGTCTTTCGCTTTGCTGTCTTGATTATTTCTTTGTTTCATCTAATGAAGAAACATGTTCTTTAAATGAAAAAAAAAAAAAATTAACCACAACGAAATAAATCTCAAAAATTAAAACAACAAATAAAAGTAAAATTTATTCATCTTCCAATCATAAATTCCCAAATGACAGAAATACAATATATATTAGTGTTTCACTCCTGAGGTAAAGAGAAAACAGAGCTGGGTTAATTAAAGTTCCCAAGCGACACATGGATTATGAAGCAATATTACATATCATACACACACACACACATATATATATATGTATATATTTATATATACAGGCTGGCCTGCACACCTAGCCAGGGGATGGCAGCATTCAAAGGCTAAAACAATGTAAAGCGCATTGTGACCAATGATGTCTAACAACATGGTGATGATATATATATATATATATATGCTGTATATATGCATTATACACATATGCATATACAGGTATATACATATGTGTATTGTATACATATGTATAAGCATATGCATGCACATCTGGAGCTGGCGAGAAATCCATAAGAATCTTAGGCTTTAAATAATTGTGTACAAATATAGATTTCAAACCCTAAGGTAATCATAACTCAGAAGCTAGACTATATTCTTCTTCTTCTACTTATTATAATTGAGTGAGAGAGCAGTGCATGCCATCAAAGTGACAATTGGGTAAAATATATGAAGCCCAGTATATCCATTATGACTATCCATCTGATAAGGGTACACCAGGCACATGCATCACAACCATATGTGCATGACATGGTGATCTCATATCAAGATAAACAGCGCATGACCTCGCAGGTGGGGCCCAGTTAGAATTTTCTTCAGGCTGAGTAGACTATAGGGGGTTCCTATAAGGTTGTTATCCACCCCTGATTGGAACTCTCCCGTATGACATGTACGCATGCTCAGTGACTTGCTTTAACTTCCGCAGACGACTCACCCGAAGAAATCACGCAAATACTGCTGTATATGCAGCCACTATAGAGGGAAGAATGTAGACGGCAAAGTTATTTCACTACATAGATATCCTGCAAACGTAGCTATTCGTCTTATTTGGATTCAGAGATCGAGACTTGTGA
>NC_069001.1:22843014-22844756 GCF_001194135.2 Octopus bimaculoides | reverse complement strand
TTCTGCTTATTCCTGTCTGAAGTATCGTCCGATACTTCAGACTTATCGTCTGATGAATTTACTTTGTTGACATTCTTCATCGACAGAATTTTTATACCTTTCAGCCTTTCAATCAAGTCCGCCTTTCTTCCAGTAACATTCTGTCCATATAATCTTAAATATTTCTTTAACTCAGGCACAGTAAGTACTTCGATAGCTGAATCATCGAGCTGCTTTATATCTATGATAAGACGTAAAACAATAACAATAGCGTAGATAGTCTGCGGAAGTTTAATTGTCTACATGGAGCGCCGCCTAGCCAAGGGAGATAACCTACTTATAGGAAAGCCCTATATCACTCAAAATGTCCATGAATAAAAGTTGTTTAAGGATGCTGAACGAACCACCGATGTTTCCAGAGGTGAAATATCCAAACCCAATGAATTTCTCTCAACACATGGCTATGATACTCCCCTGCTGCTTCTGCATGTGATCAAAGATGCGCATATCGTCAGCCACTAAGGGACATGTTCAACTGGTTAAGGTCAAACAACTGACAAGCAAATCTGTGGTATTGATCAGAATATTTGCTGTAGCCCATCTTTTTCACCAAGACAAAACAATATACATGATAACACTTCCAATCAGTTAAGATCAGAAGCCATGAGAGCCAGTGCCTGGTACTGCATCAAGGCATTTTATTATTATTATTATTATTATTATTATTGGTAGTAGTAGTAGTAGTAGTAGTAGTAGTAGCAGCAGCAGCAATAGTAAGGCAGTGAGATAGCAGAACCATTAGTGTGCTGGACAAAATACTTAGTAGCATTTCATTCATCTTTATGCTCTGAGTTCAAATTCTGCTGAGGTCGACTTTGTCTTTTATTCTTTCAGAGTCAAAAGAAGTAACAGTTGAGCACTGGGGTCGATGTAATCAACTTGTCCCCTCACCCAAAATTTCAGACCTTGTGCCTTTAGTAGAAAGGATTATTATTATTAGGTACTAGATTATTTGATTCTGGGTTATAAATTTATTGACTGTTTTTTCCAGTAAACATTAGTGCCTTGTTGCACCACTAATCTACATTTATACTTTTACCTTTATGGTGCTTTATTTGACTGGAAAGTAATACATTCATATTGCAATACTTAACTTTTCATTGAAAATTGTTTTATTGTTCTCGGTTCTGTTAACAGCTAAGCGTTCAGGTGAGTATACTATCATTGATGTGACAACATTTGAAATATTGTCCAGGTAAATCTAGCTGAAGAAGACTAATCAAATTTACGAAAACAAATGTATCCGAAACCCAGGTACTAGATTATTTGATTCTGGGTTGTCTATTTATCTAACTTTTTTTATGCTTGCTGCCTTCACACGTCTTTGCCAGTATATACACAGTGAAGCTTTACTATAACATCATAAATTTATTGACTGCTATTTCCAGTAAACATTGGTGCCTTGTTGTACCACTACTCTCTCACTCTCTCTCTCTCTCTCTCTCTCTCTATCTATCTATCTATCTATCTATCTATCTATCTATATATATATATATATATATATATAGGGAGAATTTACAAAAAAGCAAAACAAAAGACAAAGACAGGTGGTGTAGAAAACAAACAGATGTATTAGTATAATGATCAGGAAGTGAAAAAGTCTTTAACATTTCGAGCCTATGCTCTTCCACAGAAAGGAACACAAAGAAACAAGGAGAGAAAAAAAAAAGAATGTGTAGTGGCTTGCAATCTATCATGTATAT
>NC_069001.1:22817947-22842953 GCF_001194135.2 Octopus bimaculoides | reverse complement strand
TATATATATATATATATATATATATATATATATATATTTATTTATGTGGAGAATGGAGCAACAAATACAAGGAGAAGCAATTCTGTTGGGCTAGTTAGCCGTTGTTTTATTATGTGGAGGTTATGTAATGAGTCATTGTGGAGGTTATATAATTAGTCATTTACGCACGTTTCAATCTGGCCAATGATTTGACAGATCTCTTCAGAATGTTGAGGAGTATGTTAAGAGTTCATGGTGTGAGAGATGTAGGAGAAGTGATATATATATATATATATATATATATATATATACACTGCATAAATGTGAGTGCATATGTGCATATATGTGTGTATATCACCAAAAGGCTCCAAAACTGTGCACCCCAGAGGAAAATAGATTTGATTTTAGAAACTGCATCCCAACGAGGAGAATTTTTGTTAATAATCAAAATTTATAATTTTCTACAAGAAATAACTCAACTTCCAGATTGTCAACATTGAATATCTTTAGAAGCTGCCAGCTTAAACCGATGACTACCTGAGTGTGTGTATCCATGTATGTGTATGTATGTATGTTGCATCTTGTAACTGTCTCTCTACTGCTCTTTATCTGTCTCTTTGTCTTTTACACTTTTCCTCTCTCTCTCTCTCTCTCTCTATATATATATATATATATATATATATATATATATATATATATATATATATATATTTACCTCTCTCTCTATATATATATATATCTATATCTCTCATGCAGGCTGGTCCCCCTCTCCCTCTTGAAATGACATGTAATGCAAGTCAGTCAGAAGAAATGAGCATGTGTCTATGTACTCCTCCCTCTATTTGTCTGTCTTTGTCTTCTCTAATTGTAAGCTTTCCTCCTCTCTATATATATTTACCACACACTCTCTTTCTCTCTTTCATTCTTTCTCTGTATATCTTTAATGTTGAGTGCGTGTGTGTGTATGTGTAAGGAATTTCATTACGGTGACACAGTCAAAAGACCCACAGAAAGCAATAGTAGCAAGTTCAGGTGACACCCAAACAGAAAAGGAATAAACTTGATGATATGCAAATATGAGCCTCTGTCACATGGTCTCAGAGGACACCTGAGCATAGGATGCACTGAGTAGATGATAAGTGCACAAGAGCCTCTGTTGCATGGACTCAAGAGGCAATGTCTCATTTCAGTTCAAATGACTTCAGTGCCCAGTGAGTCTTAGTTTTACCATGACCATCAACGAATCGCAAAAGCAAGCATTTTTGGTAGCAGGTTTACATCTCAAAGAGCCCTGCTTCACCCATGGTTAGCTTTATGTTGTGTGTTCAAGAGCAGGGAAGTATGAAAATTCTTTAGATCAATGCACCAAATGAAAAAACAAAAACTTTATTTATTGATACATTATTAATTAACCCAAATAATGAAGAAGTCTATCTTGATCAGGAGGTCAATATTTCAGAGAAGACATGGTCTAACATGCAATAAAAAAAAATCAAAATAAAGTTATTTTATTATGAAAATTGCTTGGCAGCAACAGGTTATTCAGCTAGCATATACACATATATAAGTAACAGATAAAAGAAATGTCAAAGTACTCCAATGTCAAGTTCAAAAATACAGGCACAGAAGTGGCTGTGTGGTAAGTAGCTTGCTTACCTACCACATGGTTCTGGGTTCAGCCTGCATGGCACCTTGAGGAAGTATCTTTTACTATAGCCTCGGGCTGACCAAAGCTTTGTGAGTGGATTTGGTAGATAGAAACTGAAAGAAGCCTGGTGTATATCTATCTATCTATCTATCTATCTATCTATCTATGTACACGTGTGTTTGTGTGTCTGTGTTTGTCCCCCACCATCACTTGACAACCGATGCTGGTGTGTTTACATCCCCATAACTTAGCAGTTTGGCAAAAGAGACCAATAGAATAAGTACTAGGCTTATAAAAATAAGTGCTGGCGTCGATTTGTTTGACTAAAGGCAGTGCTCCAGCAAGGTCGCAGTCAAATGACTGAAACAAGTAAAAGAATGAAAGAATTAAAGAATCTGTGGGCATAAAAGTTGGCATTAGTTGGCCTGAGGCTACAGTAGCCAACACTCGTCGAAGGTGGGACTGAACCTGAAACCATGTAGTTGGGAAACAAGCTTCTTACGACACAGCCACACCTGCACCTATGTATTAGAAACTTTAATGAAATTTTGATGTTACAAGATTGCAGTTTGTAATGCCTTTTCTGTGGAAATTATGCAAATGTAAATATATTAAATATATCATGTTAAACTCCTTTCTGTACAAAGATAATACGACATATTTACACTTGTTTATTTTCCACAGAATAAGCTTTACAAACTGCAGTTGAGTTTGAATTTATCTTAGATATTCTAATGTACACTGTGTATGCATACATTATCTGTCTACCTATTTGTTCCCTACCCCCCACCTCTCTCTCTCTCTATATATATATATACCTATATATGCACACACACACACACAAATATATATGTGATGTGTGTATGCATGTATATTTGTATTTTGTGTAAGTATATGCATACATTATATCTATCTATTGTGTGTGTGTATATATATATATATATATATATATATATATATATGTATATATGTGTGTGTGTGTGTGTATATATAAATGCACACACATATATACAGACAGAGAAAGATGATGTTGGTTTTATTGCATTATATACTCACATATACACAATTATATGCAGATACACACCTTCACACAGAGAAACACATGCATAAAAATACATATTTACTTTTGCTTCCATCATTTTATTAGTTTTGAGTTGGAAAATTAAATAAGGCAGAAGGAAGAATAAAGGAAAGATTTTAACATTGGGAATATAAACAGGGAAATAATAAAATGAATGGAACGCAATCAACTAAAATGGTTTGATTAATTTAGAAAGAATTAATTTTTTTTTTTTCACTCTTGAAAAGCTGTAAAACTAACAAAACATTAATTGACATCAACAGCAATAAAAATATATTTTTAGGGCAGTAGGCTTGTATGAAGTGCAGCATTAACAAAAGCTAGATAGGAAACAACAGCGGCAAGGTATGTGGTAAGATGTATTTGATAAGGTGTTTTAAGAGTGGGAGCAGGGGGGTGGACACGGTGTTGAGGAGAGGGGTGGTGGTGAGGTGTAGCGTTTTAGATCAGAGTAGAGCAAATTATTCTGCCGTGCATTAGACATTAATTCTAATGATGATAACATCACTGAAAAATAATGTCCAATGAAACAGAGACAAACTAGGAATTAAGTAAAACGGAAACAATCATAAATAACAACAAATAGCATCACCACCACCACCACAACCACCACCACCACGACAACAACAACAACAACACCACCACAACAACAACAGCAATAATAATAATCTAACATCCGTTTCTATGCTGGCATGGTTTGGACAGTTGTTTGACAGGAACTAGCAAGGCCAGGGGCTGCACCAGGTTTCATTGCCTGTTTTGGCTCGATGTCTACAGCTGGATGCCCTTCCTAATGCCAATAACTTTACAGAGTGAACTGGGTGCCTTTTACACGGCACCAGCATCAGTGCTTTTTACCTGGCACTATCACCAAGCATTTTAGAAAGCACCATCTTTTTATATGGCACTATCACCAGCGGTTTTTATGTGGCATCAGCACTCACACCAATGCTTTTCACGCGACACATTGGCTTTAGGATCTCAATTCTGTTGTGGTGGGCAGATCTTTATTAGTACAGCAATGCATCTCATATCTCAGTCCTCTGTCATCTTCATAAGGTTCAGCATTTTGAGAACTGCCTTCAATTATAATAATAATTATTACTAATTTTAATACAATGCCAGCAATTTTGAGATGAAAAGGGTAGTCTATACCATTGACCTCAGTTCTATGCAGTTATTTTATAAATCTTATCCTGGCAGGATTTGAACTGAGAATGCAAGGAGTCAAAACAAATACCACAAGGCATTTTGCTGATGCTCTAATGATTTTGAAATCATAAAATTCTTTATTCATAATGGTTTTAAATTTTGGCAAAAGGCCAGTATTCAACTGATACTTATTTTATTGACCCCCCACCTTTCCCCAAAGGATGAAAGGGAAAATCAACCTCAGCAAAATTTGGACTCAGTACTTAAAGACTGATGAAATGCTGCTAAGCATTTTGTCCAGCATGATAACAATTCTGCCATCTCACCGCCTTACTTTCCTTATTAATAATAATCATTGGGTAAACGTTTGTATGACAACACTTTTAACGGCAAAGCGCTGTTTAATAAAACAAGTAAAATGGCCTTTAATAACATTCTTTAACAACTGAAAATTCAGCAGCAAATTCCATAAATTTAGCAAATAGCTATTTTTGTTTGGTAATTTGGAAAGCATTGCTAACATTATAGAAATGTTTCCCCATTGGTAAATAAGTGGGTAGAAAACTGGATGGATAACTAGCCAGATAGATAAATTCTTTGATAAAAACAATATGTGCATATAATATTGACTGTATTTATGCGTGTATTTGCATATACACACATAAATGCATATATATTATGTACGTATATACACTAACCTATATATGTGCACATGTGAATATATATATTGCATATATATATATATATATATATATATATATTTATATACATACATATATATATCTTTTACCTTTTACTTGTTTCAGTCATTAGACTGTAGCCATACTGCAGCACTGCCTTAAGCAACTTTAGCTGAAATGAATTGACCCCAGTACTTATATATATATATATACAACGAGTTTCTTTCAGTTTCCATCAACCAAATCCAGTCACGAGGCTTCGGTCACCCTGAAGTACAAGACATAGCTATGCATACATACATACATACACACACACACAGATGTATGTGCACATACATATCTATGTACCTATATACACACACACATTTAGGCATTCACATACACATCATCATTATTGTCCTTCAAACAAAGTGATACAGAACAACAAAAGTGAAAGTAATGTCAACCTCAAGCATTATCCGTTTAGTTGTCAGAATTATCGAAATTCCCCATCTGGTTATATTTTGAGCATATAATTATCATACAGACATATAAAAATTCTCTTGTTTGGATCTGTTTTTTAAATCCACCATCTGAGACAATATTAACCTTTTAGTATTTAAACTAAAACATTTATGCTAAAATATTCCAATTATTTTATATTCAAACTGTCCTGATCTGGCCTCTCACACCTTCCCTACAATGTCATTCTAAAAATAGACAATCACATTGAAATCTCAAGGCCACAAGATAATGCATGATTAATTTAAAACAGTGGTTCTCAACCAGGGTTCACATGACCCCTAGGGGTCCATATAAGATTTTGGGGATTCACACAAGTAAAACAGTATACTGGGGTCTATGGTAGTATTTTAGGAGTTAATGAAAAAAACTTTCCTTTTCTTTTTATCTTTTTGCTTGTTTCAGTCATCTGACTGCTGCCATGCTGGACCACAACCTTGAAGGGTTTTAGTTGAACAAATCAATTCCAATTATTTTTTTGAGCTTAGTACTTATTCTATCAGTCTCTTTTGCTGATACCCCAGTACATCATTAGTATTTCGTATTATTGACCTCAGAGCTGACAACAAAGATATTTGAACCCCAGCTATAAAACTCTGAAAATAGAGAATGCAGAGAGAGAAAGCAAAAAGAAACTCCTATAATGGCAGATGTCCTTGGAAAGGACTTTAAAATGTTTACAACAGACAGACAAAAATCACTGCTAGGAGCTGTTTCATTATTGAGTACTCGAGCATTATTATTATTATTATTATTATTATTATTATATTGAGTACTCCAACGCAACTGAAAAAGCAAAACAAAACACTGCACACATCTTAGGTAGACAGAACTGTATTAGGAAACACAGTGAAAGCCTACAATGGAGCTGTTGAATAGTAATACTAACCATTAATACTATATTAGATAAGGAAACAGAGATAAAAGAGGATCAGACTAAACTTAGAAGTAGTTAAGAATTAATAAACTAGAACAGCACATGCATTGAAAATATTAGGAAAGGATATTATGTATGCATTAGATTAATACTTAAAATCGAGATAAATACAAACACTAAGATGATAAACATTGGTACTATAGCTGTCTTAGTAATATGTTATGATTGTAATGTTCTTAACTGGAAGATAATTGAATTTCAAAGACCAAAAAAGAAAGAATATCTGTATTTAGAAGTATGCCATTGGAAAATTTGACATAAGAAATTGTATACTTTCATAAATATAGAAAGGTAGGGCAAATCTTTGACTAGAAAATTATTATAAAAGACTTATTGCAGAGCAACAAAAATATCAAAAGAAGACATAACTAGTAAAATATGATACTCACTGATGTATCTGTGGGTTTAAATCAAGGCAAAGAAAACACAGTGGAGTTTCAATACAACACTTGTTTCTCTTTAGTCTTGATTCAAGATGGCCCCTATCGTTAATACAAAGAACTTCTGTTGAAGAGAGACATAGATATTCAGACAATTAATACTGGAGCTATTTCCCCTGCTTCCATATTCTTCTCAGTACATTTCCAACCAGTAATATGTTATCTACACATTGTAAATCATTAAACATAGATTTGTTGACGCTCATGACTTGTCCTACGAATTTCGGGACCTGTCAGTACTTCAGATGTACTGGGAGAGACAACAGAGATGCACAATGGAGAATCAGCGGTAGTTGACATTTAGTGAGGGTGGTCACTAATTTAAAATATGAAAGTGATGGTGACAAAGTCTATTAAATACGCTTTTGAGAAACATGTGTAAATGAATATCAGAAGGCAGTTTTTAAACAAAACATTGTAATTTTATCAAAATAGGAACGAGAGTTGACAAGTAGCAAGATGTGTAGCCTGTATGTGTATGTGAGGCAGGTAAAGTATTATAACTTACTTTTGCACAAAATTGATTCTGTTGAAAGCAGTTGTAAGATAATAGAAATGAAGCTAGTTTAAACGAAAATATACAGTTCATTATGAGGCAAAGAGTGGCTGATGTCATCCAGACTTTTGAGAAGCGAAGTTAGCGTAAAGGAACTAGGTTGTTCAGAAGGTAACAAGTTGAGAGCTGATATAACTTCAGGTGAGCTGCATGAAGTGGTGGTGAAAAACCAAAAGCTGTTTCATGTTGAAAGAAGAAATGTTGCTGCTGCACCATCTTTTCGCCAACTGCTTAAAAAAACTCATTTTTCTGCTTGGGCAGAGAACTGCCTTTTATATTCCTATGCATCCAGCCCTGATTGGCTGGAATATGCCATAGCACAACTGTACTATGCTGCAGCAACACAAATAGCTTTCCTGACTCACTACAGATATCTCTGGTGATTCAGGAATTTTACTTGGCATTACAGATCGGGAACTTCAGGTATTTCAGAAATAATAGGAACTTCAACTGCTGTAATAGTAAGAACATGAGATACCAATACTTCAGATGACAAGAATGAGAGCTTCAGAAGTGGTTCTAACATGTCTTCACCCACTTTTACTTCATATTTACAGCTTCCAATTATCAGGTTTGTAGAGTCTTCCAACCAGCATTCACTAGCACAAACATTCCATACAAGAATACAATCGCCTTTTGTAAATGTACGCAGTGGACAAGAACATGAAAGCAGGAGAAACAAGCCCAGTGTTAGTTCTCCAGTTATTAATGTAACTCTTCAGTGGTGAAAGGTATAAAGGCACTGGGAAATGGCTAAGAGCCATCTTGAGGTAAGAGTAAGGAGAAACAAGAATTGTGTTGAAAAATTAAAACTTATTGGTAATGAGATAAAAGAAGAAAATATATATTCATAGAGATTCGAAACATTAAATTGATATGTTTACAACAGGAGAAAGTAAGGATGCATTGATTTAATAATGTTTGGCAACCTACAACATGAATTGCAAAATTTAAATTTAGATTCATCTTATCTTCAAAAATGTTATTGTTTGTTGTTGTAAACGAATGGAAATGTATGGAGGAAAATTGGATGAATTATGCGGAACATTCAAGGATTTTTTTTTTTTTTTTTGCTACTTACAATGTGGAAGATTACTATATAAAAACAAGATACACTATTGTCTGTAGTTGGTGCAAAAAAATCAATCAGTTCTTCAAGGTTTATCCAATAATAAACTGGGTGAAAAAGGATTTGATGAACTTTGTCAGATAATGGAGAAACGCATTCAATCTGCCCTTAAAAGGAAATTCCTGAGAGGCTTTTGCGCTATTCTCAAGTCAGAACAGACCAAGAAACCATCAGCCAGCAAGTCTCAACACTGGAAAAAATATTTTAGATAAGTAATTTTGAGGAGAAACTCAATAGACACCTAATACAATGCAGCTATTGCTCAGTGACAGGACATTTAATATTTTTAGTCTCTGATGAAGCAAACGAGCAAAAAACAAATTTTTATTGATTGGCAAAGGGGACTCGTCTAACTGTGAGCTGAATTTGGTTGTTCTTTGTATGTTGCACAATATATCTTAAATGTTATAACATTCCGTGTTTTGAAACACATCTAATACGCATTTTTATAGAAAATATTTTGTACTTACAGTTCTTCATTCAAGGTTAAAATTCTGAAAAAAGAGAAGAGAAATTTTGATCTAAGCATGATATCTTTTCCATATTCTATTCTGTAAAAATAGGAATTACAAGTGTTTCAAAATACAGAACAGTTAATGATGAAAAGTGACAAAAAAGAAGGAAAGAAAATAGAGATGGCAAAGGTATGGTAAGAAAATATGGATTAAAATGTTTTGTTAAAGAAACTCTGCTTGTGAGTATTTTGAAATGTGGAAAAATACCGAAACAGAATCCGAGAAATTACGATTTAGGTAAGACAGTTATTCTGAAAGTCCAACAAATATATAATTAAATGCTTACTTTTTAAAATATTCGTAGTGATATTGTTTTTAAAATAAAAATTTGAAAAAAGTTGTCAAAATCAATGAAAATCAGAAAAATTGGGTTGGTAGCATGATGAGCTCCAATGATACTCCACTAATTCTAAAATAAAAATTATCATTCTAATATAGCTGTTGTTTTAATCAATGGATGAGTCTACTGAGTCAGGCCTATATTTAAAGAAAATATATGGAAACAAATTCTGAAGTTCGTCTAATACTGAAAATTTACAAAATTTATATAATTTTTGTAAACCAATATTTACTTAGAACAAGTCAAAATATCAATTATGGAAGATATGAAGAATCTCTTATCTTTATCTTAAAAATACAAACTTAACAGAACAGTTGTGCGACATACATCGGAGTTAAAGGTATAAATGATTTGTTTAGTGAAATCTCTCTCACTCTCTCATAGACACACACACATGAAAATTCACATAAAAAATCTTGCAAGCCTAAAACAAAAACAAAGCGAGTGTGTGTGTATAGGTGCAGGAGTGGCTGTGTGGTAAGTAGCTTGCTTACCAACCACATGGTTCCAAGTTCAGTCCCACTACATGGCACCTTGGGCAAGTGTCTTCTACTATAGCCTCGAGCCAACCAAAGCCTTGTGAGTGGATTTGGTAGACGGAAACTGAAAGAAGCCTGTCGTATGTGAGAGTGAGTGTGTGTCTGTATTTGACCCCACCATTGCTTGACAACCGATGTTGGTGTATTTATGTCCCTGTAACTTAGCGGTTTGGAAAAAGACACTGATAGAATAAGTATTAGGCTTACAAAGAGTAAGTCCTGGGGTTGATTTGTTCAACTAAAGGTGGTGCTCCAGCATGGCTGCAGTCAAATGACTGAAACAAATAAAAGAATAAAAGAATTTACAAACACATACGTGAGTCATCCAAGAGACCATAAATCAGAGAAAAGATGCACTCATATATCTGTCAATAGAGTGGGTATATTATTCAAAATATATAGTATTATATATTCATCACGGCTGATCTTACAGTTGGTTTCATGCAAGGAATACAATGGAGTGTTAGGTAACAATCGGCTAACTCTGATGAGCATAAAGTTATATAATCAGATTGTTACCTAACACTCCACTGTATTCCTCGTGTTAACCGACTGGTAAGATCAGCCATTATGGTTATATAATACTATATTTTTCGGATAATATAATATTATTTATATTTATATATATCATCATCATCGTTTAACATTCGCTTTCCATGCTAGCATGGGTTGGACGATTTGATTGAGGACTGGCGAACCAGATGGCTGCACTAGGCTCCAATCTGATGTGGCAGAGTTTCTACAGTTGGATACCCTTCCTAATGCCAACCACTCCGAGAGTGTAGTGGGTGCTTTTACATGACACCGGCATGAGCGCCACTCAGGCGGTACTGGCAATGGCCACACTCAAATGGTGTTTTTTACGTGCCACCTGCACAGGAGCCAGTCCAGCAACACTGGCAATGACCTCGCTCGAATGTTTTTTCACATGCCCCCAGCACAAATGCCAGTAAGGCAACGCTGGTAACGATCACGTTCAAATGGTGCTATTTATGTGCCACTGGCACAGAAGCCAGACAGCTGCTCTGGGGTAGAAACTCCATAAGATGTACCCAGTGAAATCTATGGACACATAAGAGGTGCAGCAATATCAAAGAAATGTTAACTGGGAAGATAGATTTTGTGTGTTGCAAATGCACAGGGCAATAAACACTGAAAATGCGCAGAAAACAGCTTCCATCACATGCCAGGAGGAAGAACTAGAAGTAGTTGATAGCTTCCATTACCAAGGTGACCAAGTCAGTAGTGGGAGTGGATACTCTGAGAGCATGAATTTCATGGTTGCTACAGTCGCAGCAGAGAAAGAGGAGGCAATCTTCATCCCATATGATCTGCCTCTGATATTAGCAACTGACTATGGCCCATATATCATTAGTAAAGAGTTTAATAGTTAATGGACCTTAGTGGAATGTGGTATATATTCACCTCTCCACAGCATCCCTACTCAAACGGTTAAGCTGAGTGCACTGTTTGTACATTGAAAGAGGCAATAAAGAAAATGAAGGTGAACGGGAAAGAGAGGCTGGAAACTGCAGTTAAAAGGTTCTCGTTTACTTTCAGAATTACTCTGGATTCAACAACTGGAGTGTCTCCAACTGAATTGTTATCGAAAGTGACTTGCAGATCACTTTTGATCGATGGGAACCAGATACTCTTCACCAAGTTCTAAGAAATTAATACAGTATGGAACAAAGCACAAAGATATTCTTTTCTACTCTAGGCACAAGGCCCAAAATTTTTGGGGAGGGGCCAGTCGATTAGATCGACCCAGTATGCAACTGGTATCTAATTTATCGACCCTGAAAGGATGAAAGGCAAAGTCAACCTCAAGGGAATTTGAACTCAGAACGTAAAGACAGATGAAATACCACTAAGCATTTCAACCGAATTGCTAAAGTTTCTTATTTTTTATTGCCCACAGAGGGCTAAACATAGAGGGGACAAACAAGGACAGACAAAGGGATTAAGTTAATTACAACAACCTCAGTGCGTAACTGGTACTTAATTTATCGACCTCGAAAGGATGAAAGGCAAAGTCGACCTTGGCGGAATTTGAACTCAGAAGGTAGAGACAGATGAAATACTGCTCAGCATTTGAACTGAATTGCTAACATTTCTGCCAGCTCACCACCTTTAATGAGTACATATATAGAAAACACAAGTTAATGACTGAAGGTGTTGTGTCAACAATAATACAGAAGGAGGAGAAGTAACACCAGTATTAGTTGCCTGACTCTCTATACAGTGCTCCAGTTGAGAAAAGGTATAAAAGGTGTTTGGAAAGGACCAGGAGCCATCTTGAGGCCTGGCTAAGAAGAAGCAAGAATTGTGTTGAAATATTGAAACTCACTGAAGGATGTAACACTTTATTTTATATCATGTTGACCCTGAAGAAGTTGACTATGAGTATTTGATTCCAGAAGGTGAAAAGTGGTTTGTAAGGGACATTTGAACAGCAGATCTGTTGTTGGAAGAGAACAAGAACCTATAGCCCAAGGCTATGGAAGAAAATATTTGAACAAACTAGCATCTGGTGGAACCAAACCAAAATCATATTGCTGGGAAATGAACTTAACTACATGGTCATGCTTACTCTGTATATATATAGATATATATGGATACATACACACTTGTGTATGCATACATCTTAATATATAAATATATACATATATGTATATATTTACATATATATATATATATATATATGTATACACACACACACACACACACACACTTGCATATATATGTATATATATAAATTATATATACATATATACATATGTTGTATATATACTTATATTTGTACATACATAGTATTGATGCATGTATGTATATCTATTTATATGTATGTATGTATGTATGCATGTGCGTGTGTGTCTGTGTTCATAAAATATAGCTTTGCTGTAGTATTTACCATCAACGGTGTCACACAAGTCTGCTATTACACCAAGTCCAAACTAAATTTAGTCTTGATTTAGAACTCTAATCTTCAGGATAGTTACCGATATTATTAGCTGCAGAGTGGAGAAAAATCTCATTAGGCACCCAGGATATGGCTTAAAAATTTGGAACTTAAGTTTTAACACCAACAGCACCAGAAGCAAAATTGGATTCTGTGTACATTATTACTGGTAATGAGACAGATCTAATGAAGTCTGCAGCACTAGGTTTTAAGCAACTTTTGTATTTAATTCTGCCAAAAGCCTGACTGGAATAGAGTGGTTTTTAGGAAATCACATTACAAGATAAATCAGCTAAAAAATTCCTGAAATATGATTGTTAAAAATAGAGAATAATGTCAATATGAAAATGTATTAGGATTACTTAGAGTTAAACTAGGTACTTTGCATTATCCAGTTTGTTATGTTATATTCTATTTTAATTCCAGCAGGGATAATAAAATGGATGTTTTAGCTACATTGCTTCTACATTGTTGCTGTTCTTGTTTAACCCAAAGCAAACCATGATACAGCAGATCTATGGTTAAAGATGTGCCGCCCATGAAGATTATATCACTTTTTAGATGTAATATATACAAGACAACATTTTGTACTATGTACTTTCACTTACTTTTAAGATGTTAGGGTTTAATTTGTGGTAAGGCTGGCTGCTGTTTCTAGGGACTCTCGTGGCCATGCTGAGAAGCTCTTTTACTTATATTCTTTTACTTCCTTCAGTCATTAGAATGAGGCCATGCTGGGGCACTGCTTTGAAGAATTTTTAGTTGAACGAATCAACCCCTGTACTTATTTTTTTTAAGGCTCTATTTATTTTATCAGTCTCTTGAAATGCTAAGTCATGAGGACGTAAACAGACCAGCACTGGTCATCAAGTAGTGGCAGGGGGGGGGGACAAACACACAAACACACACACACACATACACTCAATGGTCTTCCTTCAGTTTCCATCTACCAAATCCACTTACAAAGCTTTGGTCAACTTGAGATTATAGTAGAAGATATATGCTCACGGTGCCATATAGTGGGACTGAAACCAGAACTATGTGGTTAAGAAGCCAGCTTCTTACCATATGGCTACATATAAATCGTTCTACTGAATGTTCCTCTTTCTGTTACCTGCTTTTCCTTTGAAAAAGGATCACTGTTTGGATGAGGAAATTCCTCTCTGTTTTGTCCCTTCATTGTACACAAGTATGCTTTATTCTTATCTTGTTCTGGCTATTTTCTTAGTAATTTTATACACTGATACATTTCTCAGCTACAAAGATGCATAGGATTGGACTTGTTCCTTCCTAGCATTGTTATAAAGTCACAAGCTTTTATGGGAGGGCTTTGGTCAGTTGGTTAATACTTTATTAGTAAAATTTATTTATAGGCCTTGAAATAAAAATTGTTTCTCACATCGGCACAAAGCTTTACATTTAAGGAGTAGAGATGAAATCAATCTCAGTGTATGCCTGAAACTTAGATTTTTCTTTTTTTCAATCCTGAGGCATGAATAGCTTTTGCCAGGCATTAACAGCAATCACGATAATAAACCATGATAATAAATATTACCAAGAGGTAATATTTATCCTCACTTAAACATGGGTGCTCTGTTAGAACAGACTATACTATGATAGATACCATGAGAGAAACTCTCATATTGGCTTTTGGTGCAAAATACACTCTTTTGTATATCACTAGCAAGGAGATAAATCACCTGCCACCTCATAGGCTAATCATGACACCAGCACCTCTTCTGGCACTCTTATTCTATATATTGCTGGCAGGGAGATAAATCCCTGTTACCTCCAGCATCAAAAGCACCAGATCTTGTGCTTTTGACCTTCTTTCGTCTTGTCAATGTTGGACAATTGGCCCCTAGGGATAGCAGTAGTGACTCATCTCCCCACCAGCAATATATAGAAAATAAGTGCCAGAATGGCCACCAGTGTTATGATTAGCCAGTGAGCTTGTTAAAATATATACATATTTGTGATAGAAATGGTATTGATACCTAGAAGTAATATTTATCCCCACGTAAATATGGATGTTCTGTTAGAACAAACTATACTGTGGTAAACACCATGTGAAAAACTCTATTGGCTTTTTGGTTCAAAATGACTTCTTTATTATACCATAAGTGGAGAGATGGGAAATGCATAAAAAGCTGATTTGAATTCATGTCGTCTACTGCAGCAAAGTTCTAACAGGACATCCACATTTAAGTAGGGATGAATACTATACGGAGAATACACTGGAGATGGTGGTGGTGTTGGGTCAGATTGCAGGGGACAGAAGTATTACAGGATAAAATAACAAGATGGCAGGTGAGAAGGGGATGGAAAGAAAGTATTTGGGGGTGATGTGAATATATGGCATGAGGGTGGACTGGTGGTCAGTTACACATTTATGAGAGCAGGTGGTGTCAATGCATGGATAATGTCATTGCAAGAAATTGTAGGCCATTTCGGGTTTTAAAGTAAAAATAAAGGCTACAGACATGAAGGCAGGTTTGGTATAAGTGTGGGAAGAGTGAGATTGAATTCTGGTAGGAATGGATGTGACAGGGTTTGTAAAAGACAGAGGTGGAGAGGTTGGATTGGTCAGAAGTGAACCAGCATCATTATTTAACAAGTGTTTTCAATGATGGCATGGGTTGGATAACTTGATAAGAGCTGACAAACCAGAGGGCTCTCCAGGCTCAAACTGTCTGCTTTGGCATGGTTTCTACAGCTGGATGCCCTTTCTAATGCCAACCACTTTACAGAATGTACTGGATGCTTTTTACCTAGCACTGGTTTGAGCGCATTTATGCGAACTAACCATTCACACTCTGAAAGGAAATTCTGCCAGGGCTAATAAAATAATAACCAGGAGCTGCATGGTTTAGGGTTCAGTCCCACTGCACAGTACCTTGGGCAAGTGTCTTCTACAGGATGTCCACATGGTCTGGGTACATGGAGTAAATAAAATCATAACATAAACAATTAAATGTAAGAAATAATAATTTCTTAAAGTATGAGTTAATCCCCATGTACCCAGACTTTTTGGACACCCTGTACTATAGCCTCAGGCTGACCAAAGGCTTGTCAGTGGATTAGGTTGACAGAAACTGAAAGAAACCTGACATACACACGCATATATGTGTGTGTGTGTGTGTTTTTGTGTCTGTGTTTGACCCCACCACCACTTGACAACCAGTGTTGGTGTGTTTACATCCCTGTAACTTAACAGATTGGCAAAATAGATCAATAGAATGAGTAACAGGCTTTAAAAAGAAGTAAAGTACTGGGTCTCTTTATTCAACTAAAAATTGTTCTTTGAGGCAGTGCTCTAGCATGGCCATAGTCTAATAACTGAAACAAGTAAAAGAAATCCAGTATGCCTGAGTGTGTGTGTGTGTGTGTGTGTGTGTGTGTGTGTGTGTGTGTGTGTGTGTGTGTGTGTGCAAAAGGTGGAGTTTAAATCAGTTATATGTGTGTCTTTGTGCCCAAGCTGTGAATCAGTGTGGTTGTTAGGATAGTGAATGACAGAAACACTAAAAGTGCCTTGTAGTATTCTTTTGTCTTCATCGTAGATACTATTTTATTCAATATATTCCCTATCTTTTATCTTTTATTTGTTTCAGTCATTAGACTGTGGCCATGCTGGAGTACCACCTTGAAGAATTTTATTTAAACAAATTGCCTCCTGTACTTGTTTTGTTTTAAGCCTGGTACTTATTCTATCAGTCTCTTTTAGTGAGCCACTAAGTTACAGGGACATAAACACAGCAGCACCGGTTGTCAAATGGTGATGGAGGATAAAGACATGCACAAACACACACACACATTTATATACACATATATATATGACAGGCTTCCTTCAGTTTCCATCTGCCAAATTTACTCACAATGCTTTGGTCTTCCCAAAACTATAGAAGACACTTGCCCAAGATGCCATGCAATAGGACTGAACCTGGAACCATGAGGTTTGGAACCAAACTTCTTACCACACAGGCTCACTGGCACCTATCTGATCAGTGTTATTGTCTTCTCTAGTCCTTGAAAAAGGCATGAACATCAAGTTTTAGCATCGTATTATTTAAGTGATTAGATGCAGAGTTCTCTTTCCACTGGTGAAACTTCTGCTTGCATGTTTCAGATATAACTACCAAAACTATTCTCATATCTAATAAAAAAAAAAGAAAAAAGAAAAAACAAATAAATTCCATCTCTTGTAAGTTATAAAGGGTTTGGTATTGTATGAATCTATGTTGTAGTAGGCATATCCCAATGGAGTTATTCATCAATAGTCAGCCATAACATTGTTCATATTAAAAGTTAATTGAATTTAGCATCACATATTCAAGAACTTTTCATCAAAACACAACTGTTTTGTTTTGCATTGCCAAGAAAAAAAATGAAGACAAAAAGGTAAAAATACATGCAATATATAAACTAGAAAACAAAATTATGATAAAATAATTTGGAATAAGCAATATTGAAAAGTGATAATTTAATTTCCTACAAATTCTCTTTAGAAAACTTGAAAATAAAATATTTCTAATTCAACGTCAGATAAAGAATCATTATATTCTGTAGTGAAGGCTAATCCATCATTTAAGCTAAGTTGAGAAGTGGATGACATCCTGGATATTTTCTAGGAATTATTGTTTTTCACTTCAGAACTTTTCAATAGAAGTAACAAGAAATAAATCAAAAACAAAACTTACAAAAGCAATCGATAACAATATTAATAGCATTATCTATCTATTACAGATACAGCGAGATACCCTGAAAAAGGATATTGACACTACAACATCAATTCTGCTAACGTATTCAATAAAAATGATGCTTGAAGATATAATGATTAATTTTGTGCTTGTTAATATGAATATTTGATTGATTGATTAATTAATTAATTTATCTGTCTCTTAAAATTTTCCTTCCTTTGAGGAACCTCAAGTAATTGATGGCTATCTAGAACTATTTCTAAACGTTTTTTTCCCTCCCAAAGACAATATACCAAACTCATTTCTCTTCCATACTATTTATACAGTGTTTTGAATAGTTCTAATTGCTAACCTTAGATTTTGTTTTCGATCTGCTATTCAGAAGAGTAGATGTAGGTTTTGAAGATTGTTTGTAACCATGTTGTTCAGTGTTTGATATCACTGTGATTCAGTGGCTGAGTAACATCTGAACAACCATGCGTTAACCAATATCATATGAGTGGAACATGAATGCTGAAAATGTTCAAAAGCCTATATATAATTTTTCTTATTCTACACACAATTAAATTCAGAATGATAGAAGTAAGATCATACTTGCTACACACACTTGAACTTATACAAAAAAAAAAACAAAACAAAACAAAAAAAACCTGGTACTCCTTTGGTTGTGATGACAAGTGTTCCAGTTGATCTAATCAATAGAACAGCCAGTTCATAAAATCAACTTGTAAGTGGCTGAGCACTCCACACACATGCATAGCTTTAATGTAGTTCTCAGGGAGATTCAGCTCGAAACAATGTAACAAGGCTGGCTCTTTGAAATACATGTAGAACTAATTTTTGCGAGCTGAATGGATTGGAGCAACATGAAGTAAAGTATCTTGCTCAAGGATACAATGCATCACAAGGTATTGAACTCATGACCTTATAATAATGAGTTGAATACCCCTAACCACTAAGCCACACACCAGGAAGAAGCCTTCTCTTCTCAGTATTGTAGAAAACTGCTAAACTTGCATGAAGTGACATAACTATTTCTTCAGGGCTACTTTAGTGATGAACCATTAATGGTACTCTAACAAGGCATAAGCCTATTAGAGGGATTTTCTTAAAGAATTTTCTTAAAAGGATTTTCTTAAAGAAAATCCTTGATTGATAAATTCTAAAATTGATGAAATGTCCTTTGAAAAGAGAGAACAGAAAACAAAACAGTGTTCAATAAAATGCTAAATGACAGTAGGATAATATTCAAATTCATTTGAGGTCAACTTTGCCTTTCGGAGTTGATAAATTAGATACCAGTGAAACACTGGGGTCGATGTAATTGACCAGTCTCCTCCTCCAAAATCTCAGGCTTTTTGCCTTTAGTTGAAAGGACTATCTATCACACTCAATCGCTCACACCCTCTCTTCTAAAATGAGATTTGTTATGTAAATCCTGTATCTAGGTAGTAAGATAATGTTCTCAGGTGGCACCAACGAAGATATTAAGACGAGAATAAGTAAGGCAAGGACCGCTTTCCACCTGTTAAAAAATGTATGGAGTGCAAGTGTAATTTCAATAAAGAACAAAATAAGAATTTTTAACACTAACATAAAAGCGGTGTTATTGTATGGGGCTGAGACATGGCGAACAACAGTTAAGTCAAATAAGCAAATACAATCATTCATCAACAGGTGCTTGCGTAGTATACTTAAAATCAGATGACCCGAACACATAAGCAATATGGAGCTATGGCAAAGAACGAATCAAGTTCTGATTAGAGAGCAAATATTTAAAAGAAAGTGGAAGTGGATTGGTAGCACAATCAGAAAAGACACACCAAATGTAGCGAAAAGTGCTTTACAGTGGAATCCAGATGGATATAGAAAGAGGGGTAGGCCTAAGAACTCGTGGCGTAGATCAACATAAAAGGAACTAGAGAAAGGAGGACATTCATGGCAGAGTATAAGTACAGAAGCAAAAAATTATGCGACATGGAATTCAATTATACGTGGCCTATACTCCGCGTTGGAGGGTTAAAGGCAAGAAAGCAAAAAGTACTACAAGAAACCTGTTCTGTTCTGGCCCCCTTCTTTCATCTCCCAACATAAAGCTAACCTCTCTTGAGTTCATAGTGTTGCAGGCTGCATGGTGACCTCACTAATGCTGGCAACATAAAAAAGTATTCAGTGCACACTGTAAAGTGGTTGGTGTCAGGATCTATTAATGATGATATAAAATCGACCAATTCAAAAAGCAGAATCTACAGATTGTATATACCATAGATTTATGGGGAAAAAATGATATTGTGTCAATGCTTGAGCAATATCGATTTTGAAGTCATCTTTTTCAGACGTTTCTCTTTTGATGTGGAATAAAGTGTGGGAGTGTACCATTGTAGTTTGTTAACCCATCTTATATGTTTATAGATAATTTTATAAATCAGAGTTATTTTTTTAAATCAGATTTTTAAGCAATAGTACTGTCGGTTGTGGATTGACAGAAAGCCATATATTGGTTCACTGTATTTCAGGTAGTGAGAAGGAAAAGGGATAGTTTGTTAATGTTGAGGCTGAACAAATACCACAAAGGCTATTTTTAATTGTAAGCATGCTTTGATTATTTTTTGCTGTTGTATTCTTGTCAATATTTTATATCCTTCATTCATATACATTGAAAAAAGTATGTTTGTGCATTTCTATATGTGTATGTGTTTGTTTGTGTGTGTGTGTATGTGTGTGTATTACTTGATTCAGTCATTTGACTATACCCATGCTGGAGCATTGCCCTGAAGAGTTTTACTTGAACAAATCAACCTCAGGACTTTTTTTTTTAAGTTTTGCACTTATTCTATTGTTTTTCTTTTTTTTGCCGGACCACTAAATTACAGGGATGTAAACACACCAGCACTGGTTGTCAAGCAGTAATATGGTGGAGAATACAGACACAAATACACACATGCATAAATACACACACACACACACACACACACACACATATATATATATATATATATATACAACAGGCTTCTTTCAGTTTCCATCTACCAAATCCATTCACAAGGTTTTGGTTGGCCCAAAACTATAGTAGAAGACACTTGTCTAAGGTGCCATGCTGTGGGATTGAACCCAGAACCATGTGGTTGGGAAAGAAGCTTCTTACCACACAGCTACACCTGTGCATATATATATATATATATATATATATATATATATATATATAGATAGATAGATAGATAGATAGATAGATAGATAGATACAGAGAGATATGGAAAAATGGGGACCACCACCCCTTGAAAGATGAAGTTAAAATAATAGACATAGAACACCATTGGAAAATATGAAAACTAAAAGAAGCAGCAAATATGCTAGGACACAACAACCTCCTAAGCAGACCAAGTGCAGGTATGAGCAGCATATGGGAACCGGTATTAAGGAAGGAGAGGAAAATATTCGATTCCAGGCAGTGACCTGAATAATAATAATAATAATAATAATAATAATAATAACATCGGAAAATACCTTAGGAATGATAACTCAGATTCGAAATTTCCCCGAGACGCCTGATGAAGGCTGGAGGGTATATTAGCCGAAACGTTGTGTTAACAACAAACAAGATGAGGACAAATATCTGTCAAATGTAAATAAGAGTTGATTATAAGAAATGTATAGCAGAAGCAGGAAAGAAACAAAAGATGTATATTATTTCAATTTATTATTTACATAAAAAGATGTTACATAAGCACAAACATATTGGGAAGACCAGTAGTTGGTCTTTGATATGTTTACAGTCATTTCGAAAATTCAGTGGTTGATTGATGCAATAATGTGTATTACTAAAACAAATGGACATAATGTTGCAATAATACACATAAAAAAAGAAATATTATCAGCACATAAACATGATATAGTAATATGGTCAAACTGGAAGGGTTGAAGCCCAGAATCTTTTCATCAGAAGGATAAGTAGCAGAATGCAAATTCTGTAACAGTAATCCAAATAGCTAAGATCATATGAGGATTAATAAAATAAAGAAGGAAGAGGGAGATTAGTAATGATAGGGTGGATTGCAGGAGAGAAGAAAGGCTATGAGATCAAGAGTAAGGTCCTGCTTTTAAAATTGAGGTCAAAAAGTAGGGAATGTATAAGTAAAAAGGAAGAAAGAAGAAATTAAAAAAAAAACAACAGGGTATTGAAGAAATGGACATTTAGTTGGTTAGGATCAGAATAGTGAAGACATGTTAAATCTAAATTTAAGGAAATCAGAATAGAGAGGGTAGATCAAAGAGGATTTAATAAAAGAAAGCAAAATAAGGAAGAAAGAAGGGGAAAAGATAATTAGGTATCTTCTATTATGTGAATGAGAAAACGACATTTTTATGGTCTTAATACAGTATAAGCATTCAAGCATGGAGATAAAACAAGTGACGCAAGAAAATGTAAAGGATTAAAAATTAAGAACAATGAAATAAAAAAATAAGAAAAAGAAAGGGTTATGTTGTAAATGTATAAGAACAGGCTAAAAACAATATAACATTATATGAAGACTTTAAAATATCATAAGAATAAAGGTATTTCATTATTCTAACTAAGCTATGTTGATATGTGTTAAATAGATGAAGAATGGCACATAAAAGCTAGGACGAGTATGTTAGATCAGAATACTAAGACGACTGGAACACATTAATCCATGGTAAAGACTAAATGTTCTGAAAAACTGGATGACTGCAGAATGTAATTGCAGCACACTGTTTATTAAGAAGAACCTTTTTCTCCTGTAATATTTCAAGACATTCCCTGCTATACAGATTGCATGCAGTGTGGTCAATAGCTTAAGTTCTTTCAGTCATAAGAATAGACCATTTAATATCATAGGAAATGTTAGCCTAGTGATGATGTATAAAATTTGTTAATGGCAAGATTTGCATATGATATTAGAAATGAACTGTCATGAGCCAAGGAGAAATCAGTGCAAGGTCCAGTATGTAAAGTGCATCGATATTTTTTAAAATATTATTTGCAAACAAGTTGCAGATACAAGTGCTCTCAGTTGAAAGCTCTGCACATTAGACACTAGCAAGCTTATGGAGCTTCAAGAGAGAATGCATGCTGTTTTGGGGTCTTCCCCTCAACAGCATTATTGTGCACCAGCCATCCTCACTGCAATGAGACATTGCTTTGAAAGGAACATACATATGACAATTGTTAGGACTCTAGAATTAAATTTATTCATATCATGTGTTAAGTCACTTGTAGTGATAATGATATTGCTGCTTGCATTCCTATTTTTCCCAACTTATCAATATTACTATCAAAACAACTAATAAAATTATTAATAAATCCATGATGTGTCTTGACTAATCTGCCTCTTACAGACTAAATAACACTCTCATCTATTTCCTAATTTTTTTATCTCTTCATTCTTTCCTTTTATATATTTTTCTTTTCCCTACACACTTGTTCTTGATTATACTAACATGATCTGGCTCATGATGCTTTGCTTTCTCTCTATCCACCCCACTATTAAAATCTCTCTTTTTGTCCATTATTCTATTGTTCTTTGTACATTCTTAAATACTACTACAGAATTGGCTTTCAGCCACTCATCCTCCTTATGCAAAGTTCAGTGCTTCAAAACATAAAGCTTGAACATGTTAATGCATCTGGTTTATGTGTTGATAATAATTTCTACTTCTTTTGATGTGTATTATTGCAACACCTGTATGTACAACTGTTTGTATAATACACAACATTGCATCAACCAACCACAGAAGTTTTGAAACAGCTGTAAAGAATTATTGATAATTATGGTTTCCCTGTCAAATATGTTTATGTAAAATATTTTAATAAAACATTTAATACTACATATAAATGCTTCTCCATCCCTTGTATTTGTCTGTCTGTGTGTCTCACTACACACACACACACACACACACACACACACATTGTTATTTATATAGCATATATATGTGTGTATGTATGTATATATATACACACACATGTGCATATACATATATATACACACATACTCGTACATATATACACCAATGTGTCATATAGTGTTACTGAACCCAACACCTCATGAGTGCATATCAAACTTATAGACTACACAATCAAACTTGTACTCACGTTCACTCTACTTATTTAGTTCTAACCAACACACATTAATAAATCAATTGCTTATATTTGCACATGACGTACTTAACAATAAATATATTGTCTTAAAAAAACATTTCTGGACAGAGATCAAGATGTTATACTTGCACCACTGCTCCATCACCAATATAATAAAACCAATAAAGCATTGGATAAAAATAGACCTACATAGTCTTTGATGTCTTTGGCTGATAAATTATACCATCTAGTGGTGATCACTTGTGATAATAAATATTATCTTACTGTCATTTAGCATTTTATTGAACAGTGTTTTGTTTTCTGTTCTCTCTTTTCAAAGGACATATTAACAATTTCAGAATTTATCAATCAAGGATTTTCTTAAAGAAAATTGTAAAAGTGTGAAGCCGTACAGAAACTAAAGGAATGACGAAGAAGAACTGAAAAGTTTTCCCAATAACAACAACAACAATGTTCAGAAGAAATTCAAAGATAAATCTATCTGCGGTGACTTTGTGTCTCTGTATCACTCCACACAGACATACATCCATGTATTTGTGTGTGTACATATGTGTGTGCGTGCATGTGGGTGTGTGTGTCTGTGTGCGTGTACATATATCTGTGCATGTGTTATGTTTATGTAATACATATATATATTATATACATATATGTGTGTGTGTGTGTGTGTGTGTGTGTGTGTGTGTGTGTGTAAGGTTGAAGAATTTAGTGTCTAAATTGTGCAATGTCATAATTCATACATGAAGAATATTTGAAGACAGTCAAACTCTACTTTACCAATTAAATATAGTAATGCAGCAGGAATGGGCTTCTTCCAGCAGAGGAGAATTCTAGTAAATTCTGTCAAAATCTATATGAGACCTGTCTGAGTAGTTTTCTTCATCTTAAAAGAAATCACACTGTTGGATCTAGTTGAGGGATAATTACATCTGACACCTAGTCATTGCTAATCACAAGATGCAACATTATTATTATTAACATTATTTCACTGACTAAGCAAGTTGACTTAAAATATGAACACATACTATAAAAGCCATTGAATGCTTGTATCTTGGGAGTTGAAATTACTAAATCATGAACAACAGGATGACAATTCACCAAAATTATGTTTGTCTGTGTGAGCTGATATACAGCAAATCCAGTTTTACAGATACTTTAAAGAACTCATACATCCTTGTCAGAATTTTTTAAAAAATCATTGTTTACAGCATATTTGCAAGTTTATTTCACTCTGTTAGTTTAATCTAAGAATAATGTAATTGTAACATTAATCTTTCACCCAATTTAACAATATCCCCAGACTTGTGGGTGCCTTGAGCTGAGTTCACTCTACTGTAACAATTCAAGCTAGATGTCCAGTCTGACAATTGGGGGTAAAATGTTTCCCTATCAGTCCTGGAGGCCTACAATGAGTTCATGCTTGCTGGCCTTTTATCTATCAGAGCATACGTGCACACACACACACACATACACACACACACACACACACACACACACACACACATATATATATATATATCTTTTACTCTTTTACTTGTTTCAGTCATTTTGACTGTGGCCATGCTGGAGCACCGCCTTTAGTCGAGAAAATCGACCCCATGACTTATTCTTTGTAAGCTTAGTACTTATTCTATCGGTCTCTTTTGCTGAACCACTAAGTTACGGAGACGTAAACACACCAGCATCGGTTGTCAAACGATGGTGGGGGGACAAACACAGACACACAAACACACAT
>NC_069001.1:22812927-22816742 GCF_001194135.2 Octopus bimaculoides | reverse complement strand
ATGTTCTTTTATTCTTTTACTTGTTTCAGTCATTTGACTGTGGCCATGTTGGAGCACCACCTTTAGTCAAGCTAATCGACCCCAGGACTTATTCTTTGGAAGCCTAGTGCTTATTCTATCGGTCTCTTTTGTCAAAGCGCTAAGTTACGGGGACATAAACACACCAGCATAGGTTGTCAAGCAATGGTGGGGGGACAAACACAGGCACACACACACACATATATATATACGACGGGCTTCTTGCAGTTTCCATCTACCAGGCCTGAGACTATAGTAGAAGACACTCGCCCAAGATGCCATGCAGTAGGACTGAACCTAGAACCATGTGGTTGGTTAGCAAGCTACTTACCACACAACCACTCTGTGTGTGTGTGTGTGTGTGCATGTGTGCGTGCGTGTGTGCGTGCGTGCGTGTGTGTATGTGTGTGTGTGTGTGTGTGTGTGCAAGCATAGGCAAGAAGATTGTGCTGAGAGTAATGAAAAAGTAGGTATAATGTTTCTATTAATTTACATAGATCATTCAGATTGCATACGTTGGCAGCGTAGCTCCTCCTCTGCAGTGAATTACCTTTCTGTCCATCCTATAAGGTAAATAATGGATTCAAGGAGAAGCGATGAGTTATCGTTTAGCTCTTGTTGAAGGAGGAATGTAAGCAGTCTAATATTTGCAGAAGCTTGTTGGTTGTTTACAAAGGTGACACCATTAACAAAGCAATGTACACAGATGGACAAAGAAGAGGAAACCAGCATCGGAAACAAACAGCAGCATGGGAGACCGTCAACTGTGACTGTTGAAACAAGTCACCAATGAGCGAACAAATTGATTTGTGCTGACAGTCACAATCCATGAGCTTGCTGTACAACTGGTCTATAATGCTGGTAAAAATTCTAACTCTCAGAAGTATTTAGAGCTCTAGGATTTAATTTATTTTATACTCTAAATACTTAAATGATTATAATCATGAAATATGATCTATGCAATGAAAGCAGTTTTATAGTATAGAGCTGTATACTATATAGAATTGCTTCTATGGCATAATTTGAATTTATTTTGCTGATGGTCCTGTGCTGGTGGCATGTAAAGAGCAACATTCGAGCATGATCATTGCCAGTGCCACCTGACTAGCTCCCATGCCAGAGGCACATAAAAAGTACCATTCAAGCGTGGTCAATACCAGTACTGCCAGACTGGTCCTTACGCCAGTGGCACATAAAAAAGCACCCACTACACTCTCGGAATGGTTGGCGTTAGGAAGGGCATCCAGCTGTAGAAATCTTGCCAGATCAGACCGGAGACTAGTGCAGCCTTCTGGCTTACCAGTCCTCTGTCAAACCGTCCTACCCATGCCAGCATGGAAAGCGGACATTAAACGATGATGATGATGATAATAAGCTGCAACCATGGTGAAGTACTGTAAACATCATGCTCATGAACACTGTAATGAAACAACAAACATTAAAGGAATCTTATATCATTCATCATGCTCAATAATACTATGAAATTAAATCATAGTTATGGAAGACAAAATGATTGGAAGGAACTTAAACTTCAGCACCTAATTGTGAACGGCCCTGCCTACATCATCTATCTTTCCTCTTCTTCACAACAGAGAAATATCTAAAAAAGTTTGTCAGACTGCCTCAAAGCCCCAGTAGACAAAATGGGAAAGTTGTTTCCCAGAGGTTGGCAAGGGAGATACGCTAGGACAGCCACTCTGATTCACGGGGGTCACAATTTCATTTCCCCCTGCTCTGAAGTACATTGTGTTTTTTAACACAATACATCTTCAACAAGATTTTTCCAACAAGAAAAACTGCAGCTTCAGGTATTTAAACAACTCACATATGTTTTAGGCATTGATAATGGTTTTAATTATTAAATAGTTATTCTCTTTTTTAACAGTTTGTGCAGACAAGCTGGTTCTTTTAAACAGGGATCATGTCAAGTTTGTGAAGGTAGAGTAAATTAGTTGACAGAAATGAACATAATACGTTTATTCATCAATTTTATCCACTGCAAATGAACAATAATGGTCTAAATCATCTATGACCATCGGAATTTAAAAGGCAAAATTATGGGAGTTCAGGCACTCCTTAGTGTTACAGATAAACAGAGAATTCCAGCAGTATAATCATCATCATCATTTGACGTCCATTTTCCATGCTGGCATGGGTTAGATTACTTGACTGGAATTGGTAAGCCAGAGAGCTGCATCAGGCTCCAGTTGTCTGTTTATGACTGGTATTTTTCCATTTTTAGTTTTTATTGTTAAAGGTTAGACTCTAGTTGTCCCTGGTATAACCAAACTTATGATCAAAGGCCTTTCAACCATGACTACCACTTCTTGCTTTTTTAGGAACAGTGTACCTTGCATAATATTCAGTGTGTTCTTTGATTTTAACATGGTAACGTAAACACCTAAATGTTGCCTCTTTTTCTCTCTTTCTTTTCTAGTTGTTGCCATGTGTTGCAAATGTCTTGGCTTAATGACTATGCATTGTCATGCAGCCAAAATATTTATATATTGTTACTGGAATTTTAAAAGAATATAAAATTAAGACGTTATTTCTTTTCAAAGTCAGTTGTAATATTACAGAAAACAAAGGTGTTAAGCTGGCAGAATCATTCTCCTGCTGGACTAAATGCTTAGAGGCATTGTGTACATCCTTATGTCCTGAGTTTAAATTCTGCCAAGATCAACTTTGCCTTTCATCCTTTTGGGGTTGATGAATAAAGTACCAGTTGAGCATGGGGTTGTTGTTGACAACTAACACCCTCCCTCAGAATTGCCTGCCTTTTGCCAAAATTTCAAACCAACATTGCTCAAAAGAAAGACAATTAGACAATATATCCACCATATTTAGGTTAACAACTCTCTTCAATCTACACTTCTCCCTTCAGTTTCTAATTTATTTTTTTTAATTGCTTAATTAGTGAATGGAATGATATGAGATTTGAGCATTTGGTTCTATCTCCTTTTATGTCGTTTGCAACATACTCAGTCAGATTTGCCATGATACATATTAAAATCAATAGGAAAAGTCCCAAACAAATACTAAGGCTGGTATAATCAACTGAAATACTGGTAGGTATTGACCCAGCATGGGCAGTGTCATAATCTGATGAGTGAAACTTGAAAATAAAGAACACAATTTCTGAGCCTGGTGTTGCCATCCGGTTTCACCAGTCCTCAGTCAAATCGTCCAACCCATGCTAGCATGGAAAGCGGACGTTAAACGATGATGATGATGATATATATATATATAGAGTTATGAGGAGAATGGAGAAACAAACACAAGAAGAGGCAATTCAACTGGACTAGTTAGCCATTGTTTTAATTATGTGGAGATTATATAATGAGTCATTTGTTTCTCCATTCTCCACATAACTATAATTATAAACTGCAGTTTAAACAATAAATTACCTGCCTCTGGATACCTTCTAACGAAGACGGTACCCACACAAGTAATTCCCAGGAGTGCCTCCGGATTTAAACATGCCCTGGTTGCTTGGATACTTCAGACTACCCCTGAAATATTGAAGCAATCCTATCATTTACCTATATATATATATAGACGGTTTAGATATAGATTCAAGGCTTGAATATGGTACTTATGCGAAGGCACCCGAATATCACATCCCAAAAGGATGGGTGATTAAAATCAAATAATAAGCAACACGGATTTCAAAAGTGATTGCAGTACGCACGTTTCATGCTACTTCAATTTATTTAAGTAATGTGAGCATTACCTTAAATGCAATATGAAGAGCAATCTTTAGCTGCACGAAAAAATGTAGAAAAAAAGACATATTA
>NC_069001.1:22807462-22808550 GCF_001194135.2 Octopus bimaculoides | reverse complement strand
ATATATATATATATATATAGTTAATAAAAAAACATATATCAGAAAGAAGCACACTCTAAAGAATAGAGCAGTAATCGTTACAACAAAATTTATTTAACAGCCGCAAACTAAGAGTCTCCTTTAGTTGTGCACCTAACAAAGAAAAACATTTTAACATGTACTCACAATAGATGGTGGGTGGCAGGTTGCTCTTGCAGGGTATATAATAACTATCCAGTAGGAGGCCAATGCAAAGCTAAAGCGGTCATATATGAGACTACAGTGATACCTAGACCTGCTATCCGTAATAACAGTAATGTACCATCTAACAGCAATATTAGCAGGTAAACCAGACCTCATGTCAATGCAATTGCCATGCTCAGAGATAATAACCAGTCCAGGACAAGTGTCATTGAGAGTATCACTGAAGATCCTGGTACCACTGCCACAGATAATGAACAAACCATAGACACAAATGGAGTGATCAAGCCCACAGCATATGTTACCACCAGTATAATTGCAATACCTAGAAATGATGACCAATCCAGGACCAGCAACATGGAAGAGGTATCCACCATTCCCAGTACCATCACCACAGATGATAACCAAATAATTGTCTTCAACACCGATGGGATGACTGGTCCAGCATCATATGTTACCAGGAGTGTGACGTTTTCTAAACCACCAGTCATCCTTCAGAGTCCCAGATGGTTTGTCACGTCCTTATACCAGTAGTGCCTGTGAATACATTTATCCCTTAGACCGTTGCATAATCTCTAACTCACAATTTCTCTCTACAAATGTTTATATATATATACAAATAATTACAGAGGCATCAAGCTGTTAGATCAGGTTATGAAAGTTACAGAGAGGGTCATAGCCCAACTAATTAGGGAGCGAATCAATTTAGATGAGATGCAGTTTGGGTTCGTGCCAGGTAAAAGCACTACTGATGCCTTATTTCTAGTGAGACAGTTGCAGGAGAAATACTTAGCTAAGGATAAACCTCTGTACCTGGCCTTCGTTGACATGGAGAAAGCCTTTGACAGGGTCCCCCGATCCCTTATCTGGTGGTCAATGAGGAAACTTGGGATAGAAGAATTGTTAGT
>NC_069001.1:22802386-22805829 GCF_001194135.2 Octopus bimaculoides | reverse complement strand
ATATATATATATATATATATATATATATATATATATATGCAAATATATATTTATAGTATAGCCTCAGGCCAACCAAAGCCTTGTGAGAGGATTTGATAGATGGCAACTGGAAGAAGACTGTTGTATATATGTGTGTGTGTGTGTGTTTGTACCTCCGATGTTAGTGTGTTTACATCCCTGTAACCTAGTGGTTCAGCAAAAGACACTGATAGAATAAATACTAGGCTTACAAACAATAAATCCTGGGGTTGATTTGTTCGACTAAAGGCAGTGCTCCAGCATGGCCACAATCACACAACTGAAACAAGTAAAACAATAAAATACTGTACCATTTTAATCCCAAGCAATGTCGGTTATCTCTGCTAGTATATATAAAACTATATATATATATATCTGTATATATTCATATATATGTATATATACGTCTATTTATGCATATGAACATAGATATGCCTCTCTGTGTGTGTATGTTTGTAAGTCTGTCTGTATAAGTATTTATAATCTCTGAATTAGATTAGCAAGTTCTGTGATTATATTTAAAGTCTTGAAAAATTATACGTAAGTTGTAATTGTGTATTGATTGAAATTCATTTACTTAGGTTGCTATTCTAGGATGGCAAGAGATATTAATACACTCATCAACGTTTTGCTGAAATAAGAATGTTAAATATACACTGCCTAAATTTGCTTGTGGAACTTTGAAGTTAGATCACATTCAATTCACATAATTCTTTTGTTTTGAAATTCTTGAATTTATATCTAGAATGATGGGAAATAAAATTCATCAGCCAACATATTCTATGATAAGAACACCATACGTGTATATGCATATGTATGCATCTATATAAGGATATGTGTGTACACACACACACACATGCTAACACATGCACATATACACACATGCAAAATATATCTATTTGTGTTTTCAAGAAATGAATTTCTCTTCAAGCTGGATAAATCTTGAAAAAGAACCTTGAAAGATAAATGATCTTGATTTAAACACAGATTTACCAATTGCCTGTTGCTAAACTTTTTGTTTTTCTAATAACGAAACTGATTTTTGATTCAGGATATGTTTCTGTTCTGTCAAAAAGTATATGAATATATAAACACATATACACATAAATATATTGATACAATCTCATATATTTATGCATACATATATGCATACACAGACACACACACACACACACACACACACATATATATGTATATAAAATTAACATGGACAGCAGTGTGTGATGTTTTGCCAAAAAGGAAAACTATAACTGTCATTAAATATGACTAGGGTGTTAGAAACATCTACATTGCTAGAAATAAGAGTTAAATGCTCTCATGATGTAGCCAAAGCACATAATTGAATACATATTTGGTGACAGGGACTATATAACCTGAAAACACTGATCGAGGATTCCTTATACTCACTGGTCAGTTTTGGCAATTTTTGTTGCCTCATCAGTAAGGAGTGGCTTGACTTCAGCAGATTTCGAATTGAATTCTCTGTCAGTATATATGATTCCACCATAAAAATCTATGGATATATATATATATATATATATATATATATATATAGCAAATGAGAGAAATAGAAAATGGAATTCACAAGTTTTTCTATTAATCACAACAATTATTTCAACCTGTCCTCTATTGATCCTTTGTGGGTGAGATACTATACAACTGCTTATAATGCATTCTTCTGTGCAGCTGTGTCTCATCATGTGACTTTTTAAAAGATACCTCACTCAACAAACTTGGTTTCATTTATTTCAACTAAACAACCAACATGTCATTGTTTGTCTGTGGGTGGTTGCCTGTAGACTTCATGGCTTCACACTCATGTTTATATATATATGTGTGTGTGTGTGTGTGTGTGTGTGTGTGTATATATATATATATATATATATATATGTGTGCATATATAGATGCACATATATTTAGACAGTCATTCTTTATGGTCAGTCAAAAAGTGACCATTGGTTTCACACCTATAAAACACTTAATTATGTAGGTGACTTCTCAGATTCAAATGGCAGGAGGCGCATAGTCTCTCTATAACTGGAGGGAGGAAAATGTTATGATTAATTAATATTATAAGCAAAAAATTCCTGGAACAAAATTCTCTTAGTAAAGTGTTGGGTGAGGTGAAGTTATCCCTCTTACATTGGTTTCATCCATGTACACAACGACTTTCAAAGTTGGTAGCCTTTTCCTAGTCAGCAGACAAAGAATTTCATGCTTGCAACAGGAATTTCCTCTGATGAAGGTATTGACTAAGCACATCTTTTTTGGTTTTTAGAGTTTAAGAAGGTCCCTGGATCAAGTAAGATTTTCAGGACCTTTGCACTTTCAGCCAAGCAAAGCTTGCATCATTTACTTCTATTGAGCTATGGCCCTGGTTGTTCTAGAAGCCTCCATTCAATTATGTATGGCATATCTTACGCTTTTAAATCTCAATATATATATATATATATATATATATATATATATATATATATATATATACATACACACGCATGTATATATATGTGTGTGTATTTGTGCATGTGTGTGTGTGTGTGTGTACATATACACATAAAGACAAACATATATATACACTGGGCTTCTTTCAGTTTCTGTCTTCCAAATTCCAGATTTGGTCAGATTGTGGCTATTGTAGAAGACATTTGTCTGAGGTGCCATGCAGTGGGATTGAACTAGTTGAGAAACAAACTTCTTTCCACACAGCCATGCTACCATGGTTAAATCTTGCATTTTTTTCTTTATGTCACCCAACACCAAATAACTCAATATACAATGTGTTTTATAGTACTGAGAATTTTACTTGCATGGAGGGTGGTGAGGGGTAAGGAAGGAAGTGGTTATGGATGAGACAGTACATGCGTGCCTGTGTGTAATAAGAGTGCTGTGCTATGGATGGGTGCTTTGTTCAGAGAAAAGTTGTTTCAGTAATTCTTGTAGATTGATAGATTGAGATATTGAAGGTCAAGTCGTCTTTCAGTCATATCTCTTTAGATTCTTGAATGACAAGAGAGAGCCAGAGACCGAGACAAAGAAAGGGAGATTGTGTGTGTGGGAGGAATGATGAGAGAGAGCGAGACAGTGTATTTTGTTCGTTTCAATAATATCCAATCATGGTAAAACATGTGTTGTATGGGGAAACAGACCTGTCTTGATTGCATGCCTCAGTAGTGATTTATCTTTCTTTTTAATCAAATGCATCAACAAAGATTTCTTTTAATTAAACACATGCATAATATCTATTTACTGGATATCTTACAGAGACAAGAACCCATATATACACATTTGCAAGCAGAAAGACACAGTATACATACTTGCACATTTATGTGTGTGTGTGCGTGTGTGTGTGTATGTGTGTGCACGTGCAGACATGTGGGCATATGAGTAGCAGTGTGTGTTTGGGTATATCGTAATTCTCCCCTATA
>NC_069001.1:22801585-22802286 GCF_001194135.2 Octopus bimaculoides | reverse complement strand
ATATATATATATATATATATATATACACACACACATATATACATATCTATGTATATATGCATATATATATATATATGAATAAATAGACAGACAGACAAACAGATATGTATGTGGGTATGTATTATTCATATATATAGAGAGAGACATGGATGCATTATGTAAGTCGGTGCAACTATGTTTGCATGTTGTTGCATGTGCATACATGTATAGGTATGTGTCTGTGCTTCTAAGTAAATTCAGTCTTGAAAAATCCCAGTACTGCACATTTGATTAGATATTCATTGGTGTGTGAAGTAGGTTATGAAAATACATTCCCTTTCAATATGTTTTGCAGAAAGAAAAGAGAATTAGAGAGAAAAAATCTTTATATCAGATATACCCGTATACATACATAAGGAAATATATATATATATATATATATACACACACACACACATATACATACATACATACAAATGTATTTCAATATCCACACATAAAGTGTGTATATTATATAGAATGTACATATATATAAACATATAATGTATATTATATATATATACATATATTATACATATGAATATATCTTTGTATATATATACGGGCATATATAAGTACATTACAATAAAAATGTAAATATATATATTTGTATACATACGTATATATCAAACATACATATATATATATATATATATATATATATATATATATATATATATATA
>NC_069001.1:22776984-22801407 GCF_001194135.2 Octopus bimaculoides | reverse complement strand
ACACACACACACACACACACACACACACACACACACACACACACACAAATATGCTTACAAACGGATATCTTATCAAGTGAACAAGATGAAACTGAAATGACGTCATTGATCATGTATCTAAAATATTTGTGGAACAAAGAACTGTACGAAGGGGGTGGGGGGTAGGGGTGGATATAACATGAATGAAAGAAATATATCTGATTTCATTATTCTTCTCAGAGAGAATGGACATGATGTCTTTACTCAGATATAATCCTAGACGATATCATGTGTATGCATAAATATATGCATATATGCTTGAGTATACTCACACACATACAAACATATGTACATATATATATCTACCCCTCTTTCTTTCTCTCTCTCTCTCTTTATATATATATATATATATAAACATACACACACAACCACCTACATATATGTCACATGTCTCTATACACATATATCTCCCTCTCTCTCTATGTGTGTGTGTATGTGTATATATATATATATATATATATAAAATATACAAGAAATGAGTGCAGGGAATCGTCAATTAATAATAGAATTAACAATTAACAATTTTGCCAAGTAGTTCAGTATGAAAAAAACCCTCATCGGTAAGACCATTTATCATCATAAATATAAGGGATTATTGTAGTTTAGAATCAGTAGTTCTTTGACTGCTATTTCTAAATTTTCAGTATGTTGGAGAAGCAACTCAATTGCTAATCCCTTATATTTATGATATATATATATATATATATATATATATATATATATATATATATATATATATATATATATATAGATATATGTACATGTATACATATGAGTGTTTATACACACACATATGCACACTCACTTATATGGGGGATATCATGCAGAGAAGTAGCCAAATATCAATTCGTATTCAACTATGATAGGCTATTTTGATAGCCTATTTTGCGGACACCTGTTCGTAATCTCTTTTAATAATAATATTGTAAAACAAGCCACATAAACTAAGATTTAGGGTTTTGACAGATGCAGATTTTCAAATACTTTTTCTAATAGTTTAAGTCATTTCTTTGTAATAGCTGCAGTAATATTTATTCATTTATAACTTACAGAAGATGAAGCCATCCCAATGTTAGTGTAACAAAAAAATATGAAATTGTGTAGAAAGTGAAAAATGTATAACTATTCCGAGGCCTCTCAATATTAAATATTATGAAGGCAGCAAGCTGGCCGAAAAGTTAGGACGCCGGGCAAAATGCTTAGTAGAATTTTGTCTGTCTTTATGGTCTGAGTTCAAATTCCGCCGAGGTCAACTTTGCCTTTCATCCTTTCAGGGTGGATAAATTAAATACCATTTGTGTACTGGGATCGATCTAATCGACTGGCCCCCATCCCCCAAAATTTCGGGCCTTGTTCCTAGAGTATGATGCATTTGAAAGAAAGTGCTGTTTTAGCTCAGGGAAAGCAACTAGTTATATGTATATCTATTTATCTATCTGCCTGTCTGTCTGCCTATCTATCTGTCTATCTATCTATCTATCTTACAATCTATCTATTTATCTGTCTGTCTGTAGGTCGGTCCATCTGTCTGTCTGTCTACATATCTATTTGTCATTCTACTTCTATCTATCTGTCTATCTATATCTATATACCAGTTGCCAGGAATGTGTTTAATATGTAAAATTGGTACATCCAATTGTGTTGCATAGCTAACTTTAGTGGCTATCTAAACAATGTGTCTATGGATGGTTAATGGGTTCGATGTGGTGTTGAAGAAGGAGCAATAACTCCTGAAACATGCACATACACCCATTACTTATTTTTGTGTCTTTGGTTACATTGTTCATGTAGACATATTCATATATCAAACATTGTAACTTCCTGTGCTGGTTATAATTTCAATAGAAAGTCTGTAGAGAAAACTTTTAAAATTGATTGAATGACGCTGCTAACTCAGGTTGGACAAAGTATTGAATCATAAACCTGAATACTTCATAGTATATCACAGTTGCATAATGAGATATGGTGTTTCTACTAGCACTCAATATGTGTGTGTGTGTGTGTGCATATACAGGGTGCATAAGCTATTTGAGGACATATCTTTTTGGGTCGTTGGTGCATTTTTTGCTAACTCTGTATAATCTTTGTTTCAAAAAATAATAATGGCGGATGCTCAGCTTTATTCAAGAAATGAAGAAGCATGCTATTATTGTGGTTATACAGGCTGAACATTGAGATTTAGAAATATTTCAATTTTTAAAAGTTGCCAGATCTTTCATCTACAAAGTTTGTAAGGAGCTAGAGACTAAGGATGGAAATATATTTCCAATATCAAAGCATTAAAAGGCATTCTAAATGCTCTGAAATAATCAGAACACATGCATTCATCCAGCAAGTTCAACAGACCATTGATTACAATCCCAGAAAGTTCATGAAGTCAATTGCAAAAGATCTCCATGTGTCAGAAGGAACAGTCAGAAATGTTGTCGATGAAGGCATCAGATATAAGTCATATGATAGGTCAATTTGTCAGAAAAGCAAAAGACAATAACTACATCAGATCTAAAAGGCTCTTAAACAAACTAAAAAATCCAGCAGAAGAAGATTTGATTTCTCTCAAACGAGAAAAATTTCGATCAAGATCAAAAAGTTAAACAGAAGAAATGACAGATGGTTATTTGCAGGTCCTTCTGAAGTTCCAGCAGCTGTCATGGTTTTAAGGGTTGTCAGCAATGAAGGACATGTGATGCCTCCTTACTTCTTTCCACAAGGCCTTAGACTTAACTCTGCCTCCTACATTGAGGTCCTGGAAATAATTGTTAAGCCCTGGATAGACAGTGTATGCAATGGAAGGTCGTATGTGTTTCAGTAAGACTCTGCACTATCACTATCACTCATGGATCTAGTAACACAGGGATGGATGGCTGAAAATTTTTCCTGATCACATAACCTCTAACATTTGGCCTCCTAATTCCCCAGATTTCAATCCATTGGACTATTACATGTGGAGCGTTGTTGAGAGAGAGGTCAATGAAAACGCCTATAACACCAAAGATTCTTTGAAAGCTGCCATAGTCAGAGTAATGTCGAAAATGAAACAGGACCGCTTGATTTGAGCATGTAGATGATTTAGATCTCATACAGAAGCAGTTGCTGAAACTGAAGGTGGCTTTATTGAATAACATTATAGAAAAGTTTTATTTTTACCCTTGCGGTGTGAAGGAGGAAAGGACAGAGGCAGAGGGAGTATTACGGTGGTCTTACCTGTCTATCTGGAAGGGGTTACTCCCAACGTCCATGTTCTCTGTCTGCCACTGTACCATCTGTCTATGTGTAAGGGGTCACTCAGAACGTTCACGTGCTCTGTCTACCATCGTACCATCTAACAGGTTTACTCTGCACACTCTGTCTGGTCATGTCAGAGTCAACTTTCCTGGCTAGAAATAGGGTCCTGTCCACCTCCAGGTGATGCATGGAATAGTCTCCTCAGCTCAGAGTCATTCAGTACTTTGTAGTAAAGATTGTTTGCCAACATAACATGGCAGTCCTGGTTTAGGTCTAATGTCGCTGTAAGTACTGTTGCTGAATATCTCACGTTGTGAGATTTTAAAATAGTAATTATCTAATTTATAGATCAGTGACTAGCTGTCACTTTGAAAACTATTTATTTCGAACAGGAATTTGGCAGTGTCACCTCTAGCCGAGCAATTATTCTGTGCTGATGAAGGGAAATAACCCAGAAATCATGATACACAGATATTGTTTTGAGCTGTGAGGGGATGCTAGATTCCCTTGTTCGAAAATATAAGGATACAGATCGAGTCATATAGCCAGATGGAGATGATTCTCCTGGGGCTAAATTACAGCACCATTAGTCCTAAACCAGGACTGCCATGTTATGCTGGCAAACAATCTTTACTACCTGTATTTAAGTCAAAACTGAATGTACCATTCGCAGCAAAATTAGCCACAATAAAAAGCAAAACTTTGGCCAAAAGTACATGCTCCATGGTTGAGACTACACGATTTTGTCAGTCATTAAATGATTCGTACTACATAGTGGTAGTTGATAGTTTCTCTAAATGGCCAGAAATTTGTAAGTGCAAAAAACCAACCTCCTCAACTGTGACAAATTTTTATATGAGCTGTTTACGAGATTTGGCACCCCAGACATGATAGTGTCAGACAATTGAACGCAATTTGTATCTCTTGAATTTAAAAAGTTTTGTAAAACGTTCGTAGTAGAACTTGTAATTACTGCACCATACCATCTGAGATCTAATGGACAGGCAGAACGCTTTGTTGATACATTCAAGAGAGCCCTAAGAAAGTCGTATAAAGAAGTCACAGATGAGGTAGCTCTACAACAATTCTTAAGAGTATACCGTGTGACACCAAATCCAAATACACCTGTGACTGAGCCCTCCACAGACGTGTGTATCCTTAATGTAGTTCTCAGGGAGATTCAGTATGACACACTCTGACAAGGTTGGCCCTTTGAAATGCAGGTACAACTCACTTTTTGTCAGCTGAGTGGACTGGAGCAATGTAAAAAATAAAGTGTCTTTCTCAAGGACACAATGCATAGCCAAGAACTGAACTCATGACCTTACAACTGTAAGCTGAATACCCTACCCACTCAGCCATGCACCTTCACCATAAACATAACAGGCATATATATATACATATTGCATATACATATGCAAGCACATATAGATATACATAGAGTCTATACATGCATATATGCATATTGACTTTATTATTTTGGGTTATTAATTTTTCTCATCCCATGACTGAGGTTAATGAATTTGAGCTTCATACAATATTCTGAGTGAAGGTGCATGGCTATGCGATTAGAATAATTGGCTCAAGAATCATAAGGTCATGCGTTTGATACCTGGTGGTGTATTGTGTTCTTGAGCAACACACTTTATTTCACATTGCTCCTGTTCACTCAATTGTCAAAAATGATTGTGCCTGTATTTCAAAGGGCCAATCTTGTCACATTCTGTGTTATGCTGAATCTAAGGAAAGTGTATGCATGTCTGTGGAATCCTCAGCCACTTACAGGTTAATTTCATGAACAGGCTGTTCCATTGATTGAACCAACAGGAACCCTAGATGCCATAATTGATGAAGTGTTGATTATTCAATACTTGGAACACTGTACTAAGCTAAACTAATTCTATTAAGAAAAAAAAAACATCAAGATGAATTCCACCATTTAAGAGAGTCTGTATATAAGGATGATGGCTAATTCCATTCACAAAGTACCTTGGTCTGTTTCCAAGTGCTTTGTCTGTTTATTAATATCTATGGTGAATGTTTTTTGATAGACAGACAAACAATTAGATTATTGTAGCAATGTAGAAAACATAATGTGACCCTTAATTATATCTATAAATTTTTTAACCATTCACTCAATATAAAGAAAATTTGGTTAAATGATGAGCTAATGAGCATATTGCTGAGGTTTATTCAGTTTATTAAAATGAAACATTGGATTGTATTAGTCTTAAGGAGAAGCTTTATCAGAGTAACTATGAGTTAACATTTATGAAGATAGACCTAGGGTGTATCAACAAGAACTCATCATTTTATGTGGAAGGGGACAACTAGAGTTTAAAATTTTCTGAAGCATTTTCTGACATAACACAGGCATTATAAACTCTTTAATAGGAATACTGTTAAATTAACATATTCCATGACTCTTAGCCTCTTGCAAAATATTACATCTTCAAATGTAGCCAAAAGTTAGAAATAGTAGTAATGAAAGTACTATTAACATTGACCATTCTTATAATGTAAATTGTGTTAATAGGAATAATTGCTCTTTAGATTGTAATGGCCAAGTCAGGGATGTAGTATTAAGTGTGTGGCTAACACACCAACCAATAAATTTAAGATTTGATATCCCCCACCCCCACACACACACACACTCATTTTCTTTCAAAACTTAGTTAGAAGAAGTACAGCATCACTTTTACTATACATCTGAAGGCTGAAAATATCCAGTACAACTTCCAAATGTAACATTTTAGCAAAAGCCAAATCTTATAATGGTTATAAAATGGCAATTAAGAGCGTTTTATTCAATGGAAATCCATTTTTGCTAGAAATTCCTGAATAGGGATTCTGAACTTCTTTCAGGATGTATGTATAATAATTACAAGACATGCCTATATCAGAGTCTAAGTGTGTACTTGAATTAATAAATTTTTTTATTTCTTTCCCATTCAGATTCTCTGCTTGAATAAAGTGGTGATTTGATGAACAGACAGTGAAATCAGCGGCTGAATAATTTTTACTCTTAGAATTCTATATGTGGCTGATAGAATATTTTATGTAAATATATGGCTAGATCTATGATTATATGTAAGTGTATGAATGCATTTATGTGTATGTGAATATGCTTGCATAAAAATATGGTTTATTGGAATACATATATAAGTGAAGAAAATATTTACTACAATAATAGCAACACAATGGTTTGACTTGGATGCTTACCTGTCACTGACAAAAATCAATGTAATTTTGTACAGTTCTAACCTTCCATACATTGTGTATATAAAGAATGAATTTTGTGTGCATATTTAGAGTTGAACTGTTGATGTAACCATGATGTCTGAGTAATCTGATGAACAAGCTTTCTTCATTTGCGTTAATTTGTGACTGATAACAACATTGCAATTTGTGAATATATAATTCTACTGTATAATGCTGAGCATACATATTAATGTAACCATGTATGCCTCATTTCATGTATACCAAAATTAATTCTACATGAAGGTTGCAATATGGGCATTATAGTCGGGAAGTCATGTCTTTATATAAATATATATACTTCATATATCTCCTGACTTTATATATACATACATATATATTGAGAGAATGTTGGAGTAAAGATTTTTGCCAACATAACATGGCGGTCCTGGCTGAGGTTGAATGTTGCTGTAATTTAGCCCCAGGAGACATCATCTCCAACTGGCTATATGACACGATCTGTGTCCTTATATTTTCAAACAAGGGAATCTAGCACCCCCACTCAGCTCAAAACAATATCTGTGTATCGCGATTTCTGGGTTATTTCACGATACACAGATATTGTTTTGAACTGAATGGGGATGCTAGGTTCCCTTGTTCAAAAATATAAGGACACAGATCGTGTCATATAGCCAACTGGAGACGATGTCTCCTGGGGCTAAATTGCAGCAACATTCATCCTAAACCAGGACTGCCATGTTGGCAAAAGTCTTTACTCCAAAGTACTGTTGCTGAATACCCCTTGTTGTGAGATTTAGAAATAGTAATTTTCTAATTAGAGAATGTTATTTATGGCCTGTTCATAAGGCTTACTCAGGGTTTTGCATCCATAAAGCCCTAAGCTTTACACACATCTCATCAGATTCTAATGGCCAGTGGCTACCAACCATTCGGGTCTGACAAGACATGTGTAAAGTTAAGGGCTTTATGGGTGCAAAACACTTATGAAGCGGCCATAACTAACATTCTCTAAATACTCTACTACTCGATAACTTAGAGTGTGCTTCTCTTTTGGATTTATGATTTGCTGATGATATATCCGTGGCCTCTGCCAGGGGTGTAGCCAGCCCACTTATGCGTACCTTTCCTTCATTGGACACTAAACTCTGCTTGCGAAGACCTGTTGAGGCAAGTGAAATCGAAGTTGAACCAAATTCGATGACTGGCACCCATGCTAACCTCTCCTTCAGTGGACACTAAACTCTGCTTGCAAAGACTTGTTGGGGCAAGTGAAATCAAAATCAAAATCGAAATCGAAATCGTAATTGAACCAAATTTGATGACTGGCACCTGTGCCAGTTGAGCGCTAGCAGCACTGTCCGAGCATGATCATTACCAGAGCAGCTGCCTGGCTTCTGTGCCAGTGACACATAAATAGCACCATTTGAGCACGATCGTTACCAGCGTCACCTTACTGGCACTTGGGCCAGTGGCACGTGAAAAAACATTCGAGCGAGGTCATTGCCAGTGCCACTGGACTGGCTCCTATGCAGGTGGCATGCAAAAACACCATCTTGAGCGTGGCCGTTGCTAGTACCACCTGACTGGCCCTCATGCCGGTGGCACGTAAAATCACCTACTACACTCTTGGAGTGGTTGGCATTAGGAAGGGCATCCAGCTGTAGAAACTCTGCCAGATCAGATTGGAAACTGGTGCAGCCATCTGGTTCGCCAGTCCTCAGTCAAATCGTCCAACCCATGCTAGCATAGAAAGCGGACGTTAAACGATGATGATGATGATGATGATGATATATATATATATATACACATAAAATTGTAACGCTTCCTCTATGGTTTTACTGTTGATGATTTTGTAGACCAATTCTTGAATAGAAGAGTCAATGGCATTGACTGCAGGGTAATGTAGGTGGAGGACAAGGTTGATCTTGTTGAGACTTTCTGTCCTGTCATTTGATTTCTTCCTTTCTGTTCTGGTGTGTTTGAAGCTTTTGGTTCCAATGGTAATTGAACACCATCTTTTGGTGTGGTCTTAGTCTTGTTTCAAACTATTTAGGCTCAATTCCAGTGGCTTTTGATGTTGCTTTGAGTTGGTTCTTGTATCTTCAAAGAGGGCAACCCCAAAGTTTTTTCCCTGAAGTGAGCTCACTGAATAAGACTTGGCATGGGGACCATGACTCTTCCATTATTGCTACATGTCCTGACCATTGAAGAGGGTGTTTCATAATCAGGGATTCGATGCTTTGACTGTTGGCTCTTGCCAGGACTTTGTTGCTGGTCACATACTGTTTCCAGTTGATGCTCAAAATTCAATGAAGCTTTTGTTGGTGAAAACATTCTAATTTTCAGATGGTGTGACGGCATAGAGTCCAGGTTTTGTAACGAGGTTGAGAGGACAACAGCATTATAAACCATAATTTTCATTGTTGGGTTAAGATCTTTGTTGTTGGAAACGCCTTTTGTTAACTTTCCATATACCCCGTGGGCAGCTCAAATTCTGTGTCCCACATTCTTTTCTGAGGTGCACTTGTTTGCTAAAAGGCAGTGTAGATGTGGAAAGGGCTCTACTTTTTTGAGATGGTAACATCAAAATCTGGTAAGATGGTATTTGGGGCTGGTTGTGCAAGGACCTTGGTTTTCTTGATGTCTACTGTAAGGCCATAGCAAAGTTGTTCACAGATTGTTGGAGTTCTTCTTTTGGATGACAAAGGGCAGCACTGCCATTGGCATATTGAAGTTCTGAGATGTGTTGCATGTGTGTCAGATGAAGCAATACAGCCTGTCCTCATAAATAAATGGTTCAGCAAAGGATGATTAAACAAGTATTGCAGCTGATTCGTTCAACTAAAAATTCTTCCCTTTGTGCCCCAATTTGAAACAAGTAAAAACAAATGGTCTTTAGATAAACACGTATCTGCATATACGAGGGTAAGTCAAAAATTATCCACACTTTCACCATAACATATCTTTATTATTGTCACACTGCCTTCTGCATATGCATGCCTATAGTTGGTACTATTGTGGTCCCAAGATCAAAATTTGAGTCTGGTAGTGCCAATTTCCTTTCTGGCTTTACAGTGTAAGCATGGCACTCCACTGCCAATGTGCACCAAAGAAGAACAAAGAGCAGTGATCCAAGAGTTGGTAATGGTGAACCAGTTCACCATTATTATCTCTCGAGCTTGCTGAATCTTCTCGTCAGTGGTGGAGATTGATGGGTGTCCTGCTCTCTTTTTGTGCATCATGCTATCAGGCCACTTTTAAACTTCTCGATCCACTCGTACACATATCTATGTGGTAGTGCACTGTCCCTGTACTGTGCTAAAAGCTTCTGATAAATTTCAGCACCTGACACATCTTCCGACTAGAGAAATTGGATCACTGCTGTTTGTTCTTTTTTGGTACATATTGCAAGTGAAGTGGTCATGCTTACACTGTAAAGCCAGAAAGGAAAATGGTACAATCAGGCTCAATCTTCGATTACATGACCACGATAGTACCAACTATAAGCATACATGCACAGAAGGCAGTGTGACAATAATGAAGATATGCTATGGCAAAAGTGAGGATAATTTTTGATGTCCGCTTGCATATGTGTTCACATATATGAATGTATTTATGTATCTATGCATATACATATATATGGGCATGTATGTTTATAAAAGTGCTGATATATATATGCATGTGTGCGTGTGGATGAACACTTATGTGTTTATTTGGGTATAATGGGTGTGTGGCTATTTATATATATATACATAAACATAGCATGGAAAGCAAACGTTGAATGATGATGATGATGTTGATACTTGTGAGTGTGTATGCATATGTAAGGAAATGTTTGTGTGTGTGTGGGTGTGTGTGTGTGTGTGTGAGTGTAATACATACATGCACACACACACACACACACACACACACATATATATATATATATATATATATATATATATATATATATATATATATATATATATATATATATATATGCATACATAGATAAAAGTGTAAATCTATGTGTATATAAGAGTATAGAAATTGTTTTGTGTGAATATATGGGCATATATATATATATATATATATGTATATATGAAAATTGCATATGTTTAAGGTTATTATAGATCACAGGATAAAATATAATTATTTCTTCATTTTCCAAAATTAATATTATGAAGTTAATCAGGTACCTATTTTCTGTATATTAGTTTCTTATTATTTGAATTATTTATTATACTAACGTATATCTATATTTAAATATACAAGTATGTGATTATAAAGCCAAAATATGAAGGAGTATTTTTATCTAACATATACCAAAATGGTTTGAATGAGCATTTTATTTCTAATTCTTTGACGTCATAATTTTTATAGAAATTATTTTAATTGCACTGAATCAGATTTGCTCCAAACATTTGAATTACAAACAGATGTTCTGAAATAACTTAACTACATTTACAGATTACAATCATTTGTTTCCAAAGAGCTATTAAAATTAACAAAATTGGAGATTCTTTGCTGACACAATAAGTCTGTAAAATACACCTACTGGTTCTAGAACATTCCATACAACATGTACTTATATTAAATTTCTGATCTTCTTGATCTTTGATTCAAGATTTTGTATTTATTTCATGCACACACACGCATGCACACTCACATACACACACACACACGTATCTTTTATCTTTTGTTTGTTTCATTCATTAGACTGCAGCAATACTAAGGTACTGTCATGAAGAATTTTTAGTTAGGTGAATCAAATCCAGTATCTATGCTCTTTTAAGCCTGGTAATCATTCTATCAGTCTCTTTTGCTGAACCTGTAAGTTGCTGAACACCAATTGTCAAGCAGTGGTGGTGGTGGTAGTGGTGGACAAACACAGATGCAAGCCCCCCAACCCACACGCACACATACACACACACATGATGGGCTTCTTTCAGCTTCCATCTTCCAAATTCACTCACAAGGCTTTGGTTGGCTTGAGGCTATAGAAAACACTTGTATGTCTATATACAGAGTGCCATGAATAAACTCTCTTCTAAGTTACACAAAAATGAAAATTACACTGACTTCTCATTTTAACAGATATATTTACCAAAATCACATAAAAATATCTTGAAATACTAAAGAGTAAATATACTCAGTAAAATCGCCATTTGCTTCAACCACATCCTCCAGAAAACTTCGGAATCTCCTGCAGCTCTTCTGGACAGTCTCCTTTTTTAAGTTGGTGAATGCTGCCATAATCTTTGCCTTCAGTTCATCTTTGGTGTTACAAGGAGTTTTGTTGTTGTCTCGCTCAACTGTGCCCCAAACATAATAATCAAAGGGGTTGCAGTCTGGGGAGTTAGGTGGCTGGATGTTAGGAGTGATGTGGTTGCAGAAATTGTCTGACAACCATGACTGAGTTCTCTTGCTTGTGTGGTATGGTGCAGAGTCCTGCTGCCAGACATAGGGTCTTCCAGCAGCCACCCTCTTGACCCAGGGTAGCACTATCTCATCCAGACATTTGATGTAGGCCTCCATGTGGAATCTGAGGTCTTGTGGGAAGATGGATGGAGTCATAACGTCACCATCACTATTTATTAGTCCAAACCCCATGATGTTGACTGGATGTTTAATTTTTATCACTCTTGGTACATGTTCTCAGACTGCACTGTCTTCTGACACCCAAACACTGAAATATCTGTATTGGACCTTCTGGCACAAATGCCAAGCAGTACAGCATGTCGTTTCCAAATTTCTGGCCGAGTGAGCTGTGTCATGGTGCTGTTTTTCTCACAGATGGTGCCCAACTGACCCGACTATACTGTGCAGTCGACAAAATCAAAAGCAAACAATGTGCATGCATGAAATTAAAAGTATAAAATGGCAACGATTTTATCATTGCACCCTGTACACACACACACACACACACACACTCACACATATATAGAAAAAGAGAGAGAACATTTGAAGTGGTGTACAGATATTGTATATTGAGCAAAAGGAGACAGTCAAAATTTGGGATAATTCTTTATTAGCTGTTTCATTTGTTTAACCAAACTTTTTATGAGAAAAATCAAAATCAAAATAATGAAAACCGATTGTTTCCTTATAATTTATTTGAATTGGATGTCTTTTTGTTTTGTATAGAAGAGAAGAAAATGATTTTGTTTTTTTGGAGAAGAGAAAGATAGGGAGCAGGACAATCGAGAAAGTAAACCAAAAAGGGGGTAAAAAGATAGATAAAGAGAGGTTTCATTTCTATTATATTGCTTGCTTAGGAGAAAAAAATTTGTTTTTTGGAGAAAAGGTAAAAGAGAGATAGAGAGCAGGTCAATCGAGAAAGAGAAAGAAAAGCAAAGGGCAGGGGAAAGGCTAGGCAGAGAGAGAGAGAGGTTTCTTTTCAATTTGATGTGGTCAACCAACTGAAATTTCATTACAAAGCATTTTTTCTGTTTTTCCTCCTCTTTCCTTTCTCCTTGTATACCTATCAACATATTTGTAAATATACACATTTTCTCATAGTGGGTGGTAGTGGCTAAATGACCTTTCAAAAAGCCAATTTTAGGAAGTAGTATGGGAAAGATAAGCAAAAAGAGGAAGAAGAAAAAATTGATTCTTAAGTGGGTGCAGTCATCTCTATAAATTATGAAAATAAAAAGAGTTCAAAGTCCAATGAAAATGTACATTCATTCACACCTGTAGAGTTAAATCCCATATTCTGTGTAATTTCATGTTTTATGCAAACACTAATTACTAGTACAACATTGATAAATTAGGAAAATAAAGTCAGAATATAAAAATGATTTGAATATGGTACTGCTTATAATTCAATCTCTTCTCGATGTACATTTAAGCAAACATCATGAATGAGCTGTGTAATAAAATGTACATTATATATTTAGCTGGAAGCCACTCTGTAAGATATAAATTGTATAACAAAGCAGGACTTGCTTATATTTTTGAGTATCCTTCATCGTTTTGTAGAATTTATTTTTCTTGCTTGCTTGGAAAAGATAATCCAAGAGATATTTTTACATGAATTACTTTGCCAAGTAGTTACATTAGACATCCTTCCTAATCAGTGGTAAAATGGCTCTGGCATTTTTCACCAGATATATGTAAGTATTGTGAATCTATAAGAACAACAATTGCCAAAATCCCAACGTTACACATATATCAGACCATTTATTTTGTTGGCCTAAATAGAGATGAGTATCATGTTATTAACAGAACTACATTCAGAAACAACAGTAACAGTGTAATATAAATGTTTTCTCTTCATCCATCAACATTACAGTTAATAAAATAAAATAAAACGACCATGAAGAAGTTCTTTTCATAAAAACCAAAACCATCTAACATACATTGGCGTCACATCCCAAAAAGATTTACCCATTATTCAAAATAAACTTAAAGTAGGATAATGAAATTTGGCACACCCATTCTAATGTAAATGGTCAATCCACTACAGTAATTAAATTTCAAAATGACTACCTTTTGCCTTGATCATAGTCTGCAAATGAGTGGTCACTGAGTTGCTGTATTACCTCTTCATCCAACTTTACCCATGGAGAGACAGAAGGGCTTTCTTCAGAACAGACACATTTTTATAGAAGTGTGCAGAAACACACTCTAAGTTGGACCATAAAACAAATTCCATGGGTCTGATGTCTGAACTTGAGGGAGGCAATATCGTTTTGTCTCAAAAGCTGCTGAATTGCTCTTTGCATCACCTCTGTGTTAAATTGGATGTGTGGGCTGGAGCCTCGTTTTGAGTGAAGATGTAATGGTCACCAAAGGTTTCTGTGACCCTGGGTAACACTTTCTCATCCAACATTTCCACATAAACTTCACTGTTGACCTTGATGACAGCATTGATGAAGATCAAGTGAGATTTGGACCCATCAGATGCAACTGCGGCCCACACCATGAGTGAAGTTGGCTTCTGATTGTGTAAATGACTACTGCTACCTTCATGCAAGTCTCCTGCATTACATGCATAAAGCCTGTCATTCTGCCCATTAGTAACTGCTTCCACAGTGAAGATCTTCTAGTTGTACCAGATCAACATTCTGTTAGTGGAACACTTCATCTCAGCTAACATGGTTTACTCCTGTTGAGCTGTTTCTTCTTGAAAGTTGCTGAAATTAACTGCCGGGATTGTTTCTTGTATGCAGTTATCTTCAAATCCTCTTTAAAAATCATGTGCATTGACAATTTCGAAATATCAAGAGCTTTTGCTGTCATTCCTGCAGGGATTTCAGTTCATTCACTTCTTCCCAGTTTCAACGGTTTGTTTGGAATGAATTGATAATTTTCTACCAGAAATTGGTTTTCTAGAGGTAGCAGAGGACTCCATATATTGTTTCCAGGTATCGATCAGTTTTACAGCACACATTCAACTGTTTGTTATCGTCCTTGTTATTCACTCCAGCTGTTTTCAAAGCAACAATCTGGCCATATTTTGCATTTGATGTCATGTAGGTTTACAAACCAGTTATAGATGAACGAAACAATAGATACATGAACAAAAGACATAGGCAAATCTTTATGTAAAATGTAGATAATATTACCTTAACTGATATCGTTTAAGAAAAGTTTTAAACATGAGTAAATCTGTACATTATTTACATTATTTACATTTGACGGATATTTGTCCTCATCTTGTTTGTTGTTAACACAACGTTTTAGCTGATATACCCTCCAGCCTTCATCAGGTGTCTTGAGGAAATTTCAATACTGGGTTCTCATTCTCATTAGGAATGAGAATCCAGGTTCGAAATTTCCCCAAGACACCTGATGAAGGCTGGAGGGTATATCAGCCGAAACGTTGTGTTAACAACAAAGAAGATGAGGACAAATATCCGTCAAATGTAAAAAATGTACATAATTCCTCATCTCTTAAATATTGAACTGGATGAGTAAATCTTTCTGAGACACCCTATATATATATATATATATATATATATATTGGTGCAAGAGTGGCTTTGTGGTAAGTAGCTTGCTTACCAACCTAATGGTTCCAGGTTTAGTCCCACTGCATGACACTCTGGGCAAGTGTCTTCTACTATAGCTTCGAGCCGTCCAAAGCCTTGTGAGTGGATTTGGTAGACAGAAACTGAAAGAAAACTGTCGTATATAGATATGTATGTATGTGTGTGTGTTGTGTGTATGTGTTTATGAATCTGTGTTTGTCCCCCACCATCGCTTAAAACTGATGTTGGTCTGTTTACGTCCCTGTAACTTAGCGGTTTGGTAAAAGCAACCAATAAAATAAATGCTAGGTACACAAAGAATAAGTCATGGGGTCGAACTAAAGGCAGTGCTCTAGCATGGCTGCAGTGAAATGACTGAAACAGATAAATGAATATATATATATATATATATATATATATATATATATATGAGCGTGGCCGTTGCCAGTACCGTGAGTATGGCTGTTGCCAGTACTGTGTGACTGGCCCTCGTGCCGATGGCACGTAAAAGCACCCACTACACTCTTGGAGTGGTTGGCGTTAGGAAGGGCATCCAGCTGTAGAAACTCTGCCAGATCAGATTGGAGCCTGGTACAGCCTTCTGGCTCGCCAGTCCTCAGTCAAATCGTCCAACCCATGCTAGCATGGAAAGTGGATGTTAAACGATGATGATGATATACAGAGTCTGGATGGTATTTGAGGACTGATTTATAGTTTTAAAAAAGCTTATATAATAATAGAAAAAACTGAACTTTTATAAAAATAACATAAGCATAAAGACTGTATCCGTTCTATTTGTCTCCTTTCTCATACATATATGTATGTATATACGTTTGTATATCTGCAGATGTAGGTGTGTTTGACAGACGGGAGGGTGTATTTGTGTATATATATATATATATGCACCCATATACATACATAACTCATATGTATATTCAAGTTTTGCGGTGAATGTGAATGTGTTTACGGTTTATGTTTTAGTGTATGTGTTTTTATTTGTATAAACGTCTATATATCTATGTGAGGATGATGCTGACTACCTATTTATACGTATGTGTGTGTGTGTGTGTGTGCATATTTGTACATATACATGCATATGCGTGGCTTGGTATATCCGTGTATGAATGTGCATGAGCGTATAGAGATGTATACATGAACACAATAACGTGTGCATGGGAACATAGACGTGTGTGTATGTGTATATGCACGTATATATGTGTGTATGTTTACATGTGTATAGATATATATATATGTGTGTGTATATATGTACACGTGTGTGTGAGTATCTATATATGTATACACATGTGTGTGTGTGTGTGCGTACATGTATGTATATATGTGTACATGTGTGCATATGCAGATTCTATGAACGAAGTTTTACTTTCTCCATGCCTATTAGAATAACTACCCTTTATTCAACGGTTTTTTCATACTGTTTTTGTCTTAATAACTGATGAGATGCTGGAGCAGGCTTCAGCCCTGACATCCGAAACTCTGAGTTTTATTATGACAACTAACTGATTGTCCTATATTTTATATATATATATATATATATATATATATATATATATATAAATACATATATATATACATATATATCTACATACATATGAATAAATATATATGCATATAAATATATATACATACATATATATAAGTATATACATACATAAATATATACATATATATATATAAAAAGGAATACAAAAAATGGGACAAGAACGCAAAACATCCAGATGATATAAAAAAGGGAGAAGAAAAAACAAGGACAGGTCATTCAAAGTTCTATTTCCTCAGTCGAGTTCCAGATTATCTTTGCAATTTCAGCTAGTTATACTCTTTTTATATATATATATATATATATACACACACAGTGTATTGCACCAGTATTACTTGAGCAAGTGATGACAGATCAAAGATATATACAATGAGAGACTAAACGTTAATTTTATACCAGTGCTTTTTAAAATCATTACTACATTTGATCATGCACATTGTTTATTTCAACAGGATAATTTTTAAGGTCATAAGCCAATATATAGCCTCATTAAAATTAAGTTACTTGCTGGTCCTCTCTATCATTATTATTATTATTATCATTATTATTATTATTATTATTATTATTATTATTATAGTATAGACTACTCTATCTAGTGATAATACAAACTAAATTTTTCAAAACCAAACCATGATTATTTTTCAATCTCTACTCAATCTGCCATTGGTGATATGCATCTGTGTAGCATCATCCATGAGAAAGCATGGAAATTATACCAGCCGTTCAACAGAGGAGACGGAGCAGAAGGCATCAAAGAACTGCAGCCAAGCTATTGACAACACCAGAGCCCAAGGATTTAAGGCACGGAAGGACAGAGTGATGCTAATTATGTGTGGCAATGCTGCTGGCTTTATGATGAAACCAGGACTTATCTACAAGTCCGCAAACCCAAGGGCCTTCAAAAATGAGAATAAAAACCTGCTGCTTGTTCACTGGATGCACAATTCCAAGGCCCGGATTACCAAAAGTCTAACTTTGGCATATCTCCAAAACGCATGCATGGTATTCTAGGTGCTGCTTGTTATGGATAATGCAGGTGGTCACTCTTTGGATTTGAATCACGAGGGACACCAAGTTGAGTTTCTCCATGCTATCACAACCGCCCTCATGTAGCCAATGGATCAAAGTGTGATCCATGCCTTCAAGGCACTTTACACTCAGAACTCTCTCCAGCACCTTATGGACGCAATGGATTTGGACTAGAATTTCAAGTTAAAGGAGTACTGGCATAACTTCATGATCGCAATGTGTGTCAGTCATCCACACTGCTCTTAAAGACATGAGCAAAGAAGCACTCATTGCATGCTGGAAGGTGTGACCACAGAGTGTGTCCAGGACTATGAGGGTTTCTCACTTGAGAATATTCAGCTCAAGGCTGTCAACGATGTGCTGAAACTGGCAAAGGTACTTGATGGCGAAGAAATGATAACATCACGCAAGATGAGGTCAATAACCTCATCAAAGCTCAATCAGAAACCCTGGCAAACAAAGATTTGTTGGGGTTAACTAAGTCTGCTAGCAAAGAGAAGGAGGAGGCGCCAGATCCAGAGGAAAAGGAAGAGGAGGTGGGCCTGACAATCGAATGTCTGTCTGACCTTTTAAGGACAGCAAAGTAATTGCAATGGAAGGCAGAAGCATAGGATCCCTATGTGGTTTGGTCTCTCCAATTTTAAAATGCCATTGATGCTACCATGCAGACATATAAAAATCTATTCAGTACTATGAAGAAACGACAGCAAGTTCCTATCACAATGTTCCTCAAACCCACCAAGAAAGCCTTGCATGAAGATACAACATCCCTTAAAACATCTGAAGGATAGACATCACCTGAAGAGTTATAAATCTTCTTTGCACAACAGTCACTACCCTTATTATTTTCATCATCACCGTCTTAAATCAATATCATTCATTATTGGTGAGTAACCGTACATTTTACTTATTTTATATTAAATTATTATTAATTATATATATATGGCAGTGCCCCAGCATGGCCACAGCTCATGAGCTGAAACTAGATAAAATGAAAAAAATATATATATGTATTGACATTTATAGGCATTCTTATGGACCAAGTCCAATATTCGCGGCTTTTCATTATTCACAGGTGCTCTAGGAACATAACCCTCGTGAATACCAGGGGACTACTAATTATATATATAACTACATATATATAAATATACATAATGCACACACACACACACACACACACACACACATACATATGCACACAGGTGTACATACTTATGTTTGTGTATCGTGTATGTGTCTGAATATATGTACGGACATGAAAGTCTATTCTGCTCTTTCTCTCTCTCCTCCTTCTTTCTCTCCCCCATGTCTCTCTCTCTCTCTCTCTCTCTTTCTCACCTGGAATGCTTCATTCAGAACAACAGACGGGTCTGGCCCTCACCTCCCTAATTACCATTCAGGCAAAAATCTTGCATTACATTTTATTTGTATTTCATTCTCTCTTGACAGTAGTTAAATTCTAACTTGGCCTAACCTTTCAATTCCTGCCTGTAAATATATGAACGTTCAACAGATTCTTCTTCATGAAATGGCCATTTATCTCACACAAAACAAATAATTCCACTGACACGAAAATATGTAAACATCTATGTGCACTCCTACAACATATATTAACTAATTGTTTTGATGCCATACATTTTCACTAACACTTTCAAGTAAATGTTAATTTGATATTGCAATAAAATATTCTGAATTTCCCATGTTTGAATTCAGTATTTAACCTTATAATAACCATATCTGACCCAGATATTTTACCTGTTTTATGCTAAAACTGGCCAAATTTAGCCTCTAACACCTACCTTTAATGTCATTCTTAGAATAAACAATCACCAGGGGTGTATATTCTGGGTATGTACTGCACACCCATCGAAAATGGCAAATTCATTATAGATATTAATTTTACTCGTTAATTTAATCACAAATCTTACTGGAAAATTTTTGTTATACCCCTGCTTGAAATTTGGTGGTGTTGGGTGTAGTAGCACACCCAATACAGTAACCACCATACACCACTGACAATCACATCATTGAAATCTCGAAGCTACAAAATAAATACCCTTTTGACAGGGTAATCTGAACACTAAAGGGTTAACCTATATTTTCTAACTGTGAGCTGTATAATTACCATTGCTTTATGATACCAGCAAGGTCTATTGAGATCTATTTTCACAGTTGTAATTCAGCTTCCTGAAACTTGTGTGTACCCCTTTCACCCCCATCCTTCTTCTCTTCAAACTGGAGTAACCATTTGTCTTTCTTACAGCATGTCACCTGTTCCTGTTTCCCTAACATACTTTATACTTTCATTGCTTGGTATAAAGCCACCTCCCTCAGTTGAGATTTTTTTCCTTGCATGCTACTTGGTAACTTCACTAGTGCCATAAAGATCACCCAAAACAGTTTGTAAAGTGGTTAGTGTTAGGAGGGACATCCAACCTTAGAAACCATGCCAAAATAGACACTTGACCTTCACATATTCCTCTGGCTCTTCAGCTCCTGTCAAACTGTCCAACCCATGCCAGCATAGTAAATGGCATTAAATGATGATGATGACGATGGTGGTGGTGGTGAGGACGATGACAACGACAATGATAATGATGACACTGAATACAAAAAGGAAAACAAAGGAAAATTCTACATGACCAATTTTTTGCTTCTCAATATCTGAACTAAGCTTCTAGGGAGAGATGGCCAAGGATGGTAATTGCATACAAAAAAACAACAATAGCTAAATGGGTGATTCCATATTCAATATGAAGGAATGAAATTTTAATTAAGTTAAAATCATAGACAGAACTGATTATCATCTTAACCCACTTGATACCACCCTGCTGTGGCCAAACCTAATTCCATGATGCAAGTTCTGTTTTAAAAAAGCCTTCCATGAAATTTCCATTTTAATTTATATTTCAAACACTCGCTTAATAACAAGTTATTTCAATAAATTTTTCATTATTATTAAAATTGATTGAAACAAATCAGTGAATTTCAACAGGAATATGAAAACAAAAGGGTAAATGACTGTTTGTGGTCAAGAAAGAATGGGGTGAAAACCTCTGAAATTTTAAATAATTAAAATAAATTAAAAATGGCTCGCAGTTTGGAGTGGATGTGATTTAGAGAAGTATGCTGACAACTCTTGATATGGGCTAATATTAAGCATCCTTGGTAAAAGTATGGTCTGTTGCTGTGGAACAGAGATGATTAGAGAAGATATACAGGATTTTCATAAATGAAAACAAGGTGGTTCTATGAAACAGAAGCAATGAAGTGTTGAGGTTAAATGGTAAAACTGTGCAGAAATTATCAGCGGATTTTGACATCAAAATTACTAATTCCTATTGTTGTAACCTTTTGACATTCCGATTACTTTGTCAAATATGATGCTTATTTATTCACATTGTTTTGAATTAATCCTGCATTACCTTGTGACTTTGAGATTTCAATGATGTGATTGCTTATTTTCAGAATGACATTGTAGGGTAAATGTGAGAGGTCTGATCTGGATGGTTTTAACATAAAACAGATGAAATATTTGGGCCAGATAAGATATGGCCAGCTTAAGTACTAAAGGGCTGAAATAAAAAAAAAATATAGATGTGGACGTGACTAATTGGTTAAGAAGCTTACTCTGCAACCATATGGTTTTGGGTTCAGTCTCACTGTGTGGTACATTGGGCAAGTGTCTTCTACTATAGCTCTGGGCCTTGTGAGGGAATTAGGTGGAAGAAAACTGAATGGAAGCCCATCACATATGTGTGTATGTATGTGTGTTTGTCTATGTGCATTAGTGTGTGTATAATAATGAGTGGAAGCCCATCATATGTGTATGTGTTAATGTGCATGTGCATATGTGTGTGTATATGTACGTTTGTATGTGCATGTGTGTTTGTGTCTGTTTGTCCCCATTAACACCACTTGGCAACTAATGTTGATTTCTTTACAATCCCATAACCTAGCAGTTTGACATATGAGACCAATAAAATAAGTACCAATCTATAAAAAAAACAAGCACTGGTGGGAGGATGATCTACTTGACTAAAACCCTTTCAATGTACTTCAGCTTTGCAGGAGCAAGGCTGAAGTCCATTTACTTAAACAAGTACACAATTGAAAAACAAAAAAAAAAAAGAAACATGATTTGTTAAGTAACATAGTAAAACATGATCAAAACATAAGAAATTTTACATGGTGAAACAGGAAATGTAGATACAAAGTTTCACAAAAACAGTCACAGAAAACAACAGAAGCAGCAGAATATGAAAAGACAAGATTTATTGTAGCACTACCAGACGTTGCAGACCGAACAAATCTCAAACTAATAATGATTTTTCTATTTCTCTGTTGGAAGGTATTCCCATATCAAAGAAACTGTGTAGAAAGAAAAAGGGAAAAGTTATGGACTGTTAATGTATTTTGTACATGACCTGTATGTTTCTGAAAGCAGCTGCACTTCTTGTTAAGATTCCTTTGTGTAGCACTTAACAGGGAACAAACAAACACTGCAGAGACACATCAGTTATTCTTGATGTATTAACTATGCCCAAGGATGACACACAAACTTTTAATAGGTGCAGGCATGGCTGTGGGGTATATAGCTTGCTTCCCAAACCATATGGTTCCAGGTTCAGTCTCACTGCAAAGTACTTTGGGCAAGTGTCTTCTACTATAGATGCAGGCTGACTAAAACCTTGAAAATGGATTTAGTAAATAGAAATGAAAGAGGTCCATCATAAATATATATATATATATATATATATATATATCCATATGTGTGTGTGTTTGTGTTTGTACCCGCACCATCACTTGACAACTGATGCTGTTGTGTTTATGTTTCTCTAACTTAGTGGTTCAGCAAAAAAGATGATAGCCTAGGTACCAGACTTAAAAGAAAACAAAGTACTGAGGTCGATTCGTTTGATTAAAAATCCTTCAAGGTGGTGCCCCAGCATGGGAGCAGTCTAATGACTGAAACAAGTAAAAGATGAAAGACAAAACGATATGGTTTTGCAACCCCTAGATTTTTTTGACCAAATCATTCAAGGATTGTGTTTATAAACATTGGAATAAATGGATGTTTAATAGTAAAAAAGTCTTGCATGGAAGATAAGAACATGTGTGTTCTGGAACTGGATGTATTCTTTAATCTTTTATCCTTTACTTGTTTCACTCATTGGACTGTGGCCATGCTGGGGCACCACCATGAAGAATTTTCAGTCAAACGAATTTAACTCCCCATACTTATTCTCCTTTTTTCAGCTGGGTACTTATTCTATTAGTCTCTTTTACTGAACTGCTATGGCACAGGGATGTAAACGTACCAACAACGGTTGTCATGTGGTATTGGGGGACAAACACAGACACAAAGAGACAGACACACACGTATATACACAAAGCACCCAGTACACACTGTAAGGTATTAAGGTATTTTGCATAAGGAGGGGCATTAAGCTGGTGAAAACATACCAGTGCTGACACAGCATTCTGGCCCAATCTTGTGGTTTGCTGGATCTTATCAACCATCCAACCAATGCCAGCATGGAAAATGGATATTAAATGATGATGATGACGATGATGATGATGATAATAATGATGGTGGTGGTGGTGGTGGTGATAGTGAGGATGATGATACACACACATTCACACACATACATATTCGGGATTCCAATCAGTTTCCCCTCTACCAAAATGACTCACAATGCTTTGGTTGGTTGGGGCTATAGTAGAAGACACTTGTCCAAGGTACCATGCAGTGAGACTGAATCTAGAATCATATGGTTGCGAAGCAGATTTTGGGAAACTGTAATGAAGCCTTTCAAAAAGTGCAGACTATTTAATTGTCTGGATGGTCAATTAACTCTTTTGATACCAACCTACCTGACAGAAACCACCCATCGTTCTAGAATGCAAACTCTCAGTTTTGAAATGGTCTAAAGTAAAAATCTTCCATCATAGGTACATAGGAATTCATATCCAAGAGAACCAGTTTAATAACTCTTTTACTCTTTTACTTGTTTCAGTCATTTGACTGTGGTCATGCTGGAGCACAGCCTTTAGTTGAGTAAATCGACCCCAGGACTTATTCTTTGGATGCCTAGTACTTATTCTATCGGTCTCTTTTGCCGAACCGCTCAGTTACGGGGATGTAAACACACCAGCATCGGTTGTCAAGCGATGTTGGGGGGACAAACACAGACACGCACATACACACACACACACACACACACACACATATATATATATATATACACACATATATACGACAGGCTTCTTTCAGTTTCTGTCTACCAAATCCACTCACAAGGCTTTGGTCGGCATGAGGCTATAGTAGAAGATACTTGCCCAAGGTGCCACGCAGTGGGACTGAACCCGGAACCGTGTGGTCGGTAAGCAAGCTAC
>NC_069001.1:22775426-22776670 GCF_001194135.2 Octopus bimaculoides | reverse complement strand
TTTGTAAGCCTAGTACTTATTCTATCAGTTTCTTTTGCTGAACCACTAAGTTACAGGGACCTAAACACACCAGCATCAGTTGTCAAGCGATGTAGGGGGGACAAACACAGACACACAACATATACACACACATACACAAATATATATATATATATATATACGATGGGCTTCTTTCCGTTTCCGTCTACCAAATCCACTCACAAGGCTTTGGTCGGCATGAGGCTATAGTAGAAGATACTTGCCCAAGGTGCCACGCAGTGGGACTGAACCCGGAACCGTGTGGTCGGTAAGCAAGCTACTTACCACACAGACACTCCTGCACCTGTAATAATAATTTTATTAAAATAACTTGATGAAATTAAAGCCCGTATTGTTTAAAGGGTTTTAAAATATTTAGGAAAGATAAATTGATATATCGAAGATTGTGGGTTCATGTCCCATCACGCTTGTCAGTCTTCTAATAGTAGTGCCCCAGCATGGCTGCAGCTCTTGACCTGACACTAGTTAAGAAAAAATACCTGAAAATAATGTTAAATACATAGAGTATACAAATACACGCACATTATGCAGGTAGGGTAAAATCCCAGTTGTTTATTCTATTATTACAATCCAATGTGTAGTTTCTAACGTTCAGTATAGTAGCAAATTAGATATTAAAGGTGAAAATTTGAAAACATTATTTTCTAATTTCCCAGGGCAGCAAACTGGCAGAATTGTTAGCATGCTAGGCAAAATGCTGAGCAGCATTTCATCTGTTCTGAGTTCAAATTCTGCTGAGGTTGACTTCGCCTTTCATCCTTTCAGGGTTGATAAATTAAGTATCAGTGAAACACTGGGGTTGATGGGATTGACTAGTTCCCTCCCCCAAAATTTCAAGCTTTGTACAGTTAGTAAAAAGGATTATTTTCTAATTTCTTGTTTTTCTTTGCAATAACTCTACAAATAATATTTCCAAATTTTCACCTTTAATATGTAGTTTGCAACTATACTATTGAACTTTAAAAGCTCAAAGACAATATAATGTATTGGTATAATTATTTTTTATATATCATTTTTTTTTTATATATTATTTTTTTCATTTTTTACTTTTTTGTAAAAAACATTATCATTCTCCCTTTTCTTGAAAATTAGCCATGCAATGAAAGCCGGTTAGAAATCTATATTAAAATATGCTTTTAGTTTAGCATTCTGCCTTATTATTATTTTTCATTTTTCTATATATATATATATATATATATATATAT
>NC_069001.1:22772202-22775360 GCF_001194135.2 Octopus bimaculoides | reverse complement strand
TATATATGTATGTATGTATGTATATAGGTATGTATGTAACCAGTGTGATCTGTCACATGGTCAGGCCATCCACAACAAAACCAGTAACCCTACCAAAAACCTCAAGTGGGTTATCATTGGGTGCTCTGACAGGTTTTGTTTTACATCCCAGAAAAGACAGATGAATTCAGTACAAGAAAAATATTGGATACGTTGAAGAAAAACCATTAGATTTTGAGAATTTTGTAGAGGAAATAATTGTAGTAGAAATTTTGTGACTTTGCTAAAGTAGAATAGAACAAAAGAAACCCCTAATGACATGTTAATGCCAGGTTTTTGCCATTATTACCAGGAATTGAAAGTATTCTTTACATCTTGGTTGGTTTGAAATATTTTGTTTCTTCCAGAAAAAAATATTACATTGAATCAGGAAGGGTTAAATCATAATTTCCTTGCATTTCTGACAGCAAAATTGTCAAGGGAGTGTTTGTAACAGGGTACAGAACAAGTATCACATATATGCACAGAACATAATATGCGCAGAATAAGATATGCACATATCTGCACATTTTTGCAAATACACATATGCACAAACATACAAGAATATATACACACATATACACACTCAAACATATATACATAATTACACACACCCACTCACACCAACGTATATACACACAGGCAAAGATACACATATGGGTATATAACAGATTTGGTACAGTTTATGATCAACAAATTCATTTACAAGATATTTATCAATTAGAGGCAGCTGGAGTATTAGATGGAAGAGTAATATTTGCGACAGTTTTCGTTTCTATTTCTAGCAGAATAAGAGACCACATAGATGGTCCTTGAATGTGTGTGTTTGAGAGAGAGAGAATGTGTATGTGTGTGCGTGTGTATGTTTAATTAAATGTTAATCATGTACCCACCTTACATTTATATAATCTGTATATTAATATTTGTAGCTGCAAGCATAGCCATGTGGTATAAAAGCTTGCTTTGCAAACCCCATGGTTTCAGGTTCAATCCCACTCTGTGGCAACTTGGGCAAGTATCTTCCACTATAGTCCCAGACTGACCAGTGCCTTATGAGAGAACTTGCAGGGCGGAAACTGTGTAGAATCCTACTTTGTATATGAGTGTACATGTTCCTATATGTGTGTGTGTGTGTATATATATATATATATATATATGTGTGTGTGTGTGTGTGTGTGTGTGTGTGTGTGTGTGTGTGTGTGTGTGTGTGTATAAATATATATATGTATATGTGTGTGTCTTCGTGTTTGTCCACCAACACTTAACAACTGGAGCTTACATCCTCATAATTTAGTGGCTCAGCAAAAGAGACTGATAAACTAATTATCAGACTTACAAAAAAAAATCCTGGGGTTGATTTGTTCTACTGTTTTATTCCTTTACTTGTTTCAGTCATTTTGACTGTGGCCATGCTGGAGCACTGCCTTAAAAGTTTTAGTCAAATAAATTGGCCCCAGGATTAATTTTTTTAAGCCTAGTACTTATTCTATCAGTCTCTTTTACCAAACTGCTAAGTTACAGGGAGGTAAACACACTAACATCGGTTGTCAACACAAAGACACACACACACACACATATTGGGGGAAAACAAGAAAATGGAGAAGAAATGGATGGAATTAATAATTTATTTGTATATTACAAAAAGATGACATTTCTTTTAAAAAAACACAACAGTACAAATCAATTGATTACAAGTTGAAAGCTCAAAAAATAAATTAAATTTAAAAAACAAATGAAACCTACATATATGTTTCAGTCCTATCATCAAGTTGATGGGAATTTTGAAGCATTTAGTTTAATGCTAAGAAAGTTAGCACATCCTAACTATAGGGTAGTAAGAATTCTTCGGGGTTAATATAGAGCTCTATAAATTATCAATTACACCAATTTTTTCTATATTTTCTTCTTGTTTTCCCCTTATATTGGTAATTTCAATAATCCGAAACATATACCAATGACTTTTGCATTATATGATATAGATTAAACCAATGGAATACTTTGGATTATAAAATCCCTAATGAGGATATGACTTCCAGGAGTGGCTGTGTGGTAAGTAGCTTGCTTACCAACCACATGGTTCCGGGTTCAGTCCCACTGCGTGGCACCTTGGGCAAGTGTCTCCTACTATAGCCGTGGGCTGACCAAAGATTTGTGAGTGGATTTTGTAGATGGAAACTGAAAGAAGCCCGTTGTATATATGTATATATATATGTATGTAAGTGTGTTTGTCCCCCCGCCATCGCTCGACAACCGATACTGGTGTGTTTATGTCCCCATAACTTAGCGATTTGGCAAAAAGAGACCGATAGAATAAGTACTAGGCTTACAAAAAATAAATCCTGGGGTCGATTTTCTCGACTAAAGGCAGTGCTCCAGCATGGCCACAGTCAAATGACTGAAACAAGTGAATGCGTAAAGAGTATATATATATACACACACACACATATATACAAAGGGCTTCTTTTGGCTTGCGTCTACCAAAACCAAACACAAGGCTTTGGTCAGGCTGAGGCTATAGTAAAAGGCATTTGGCAAAGGTGTCACACAGTGGAACTGAACCTGGAACCATGTGGTTGGGAAGCAAGCTTCTTACCACACACCCACACCTGTGCCTAGGTTTGACTTAACCAATCAAGATAGAGCTCCACCCTGGCTACAGTCCAATGACTGAAACAAGCAGATGACACGAGATAATGTAACTACAACATATACACACTAACCATGTGGAAATGAAAACTGAAAGATTGTCTACATCAATTTAGAATATTTTCTATAATTAGATTCAACATAATCTATTTGTTTTTAGATCTCTTTCATGATTTACTTACATTGTATGTTGTATACTTAATTAATTACCGACTTACTAATAATCCGTAATTAAATTCTTATATTATATTAAATATATGTGCGTAAATATGTTTGTGTATATGTGTGTATGTATATATATATATATATATATATATATATATATACACACACACACACATATATATATATACACATATATATCTATATATATATATATACACACACATATATATATATATATATATATATATATACATATATATCTATATATATATCCATATATATCTATATATATATCCATATATATATATATATATACATATATATATACA
>NC_069001.1:22771283-22771910 GCF_001194135.2 Octopus bimaculoides | reverse complement strand
TATATATATATATATATATATATATATATATATCCATATATATATATCCATATATATATGTATATATATATATGCATATATATATATATATATATATATATATACACATACACATCTATACATATATGTGTGTGTATGTACATATATATAAGCAATGCTTTATACAGTCATCATCATCGTCATTTAATGTCTGCGTGCAAAGCAGTTGTTAAATGATTATGATGATGATGATGATGATTATATTAGACATTTCACAAAGACTCTGCTCTAAGCGCAATACTTTTTATGGCAGAAACATCTGTAAAACTAATGAAGGTGATTGTGTTACTCTTGTTCTTTTGACACACACATATATATGAGAGTCTCTGTGTTTGTGTGTATATCGATATCATCATCATCATCATCATCGTTTAACGTCCGCTTTCCATGCTAGCATGGGTTGGACGATTTGACTGAGGACTGGTGAAACCGGATGGCAACACCAGGCTCCAGTCTGATTTGGCAGAGTTTCTACAGCTGGATGCCCTTCCTAACGCCAACCACTCAGAGAGTGTAGTGGGTGCTTTTACGTGTCACCCGCACGAAAACGGCCACGCTCGAAATGGTGTCTTTTATGTGCCACCCGCA
>NC_069001.1:22768379-22769158 GCF_001194135.2 Octopus bimaculoides | reverse complement strand
CGGATAGCTGGTCCCTCTATTGGGTCGACATAAGGCAGGCTCTCTTTCTCCCATTCATTCTCTTTATTAAGCAATCTATCGTAGTGGCATCTCCAGACCTCTTTCTTTGCATCCTCATTTAATGCAAGCGTACCATCATCCATGCGAACACATTTCTCTCCTACAACATCACTATTCTCTCTCCTACACTGTCTTGCAACCCGAAATACCTCGAGTCTTTGGTCCTCACGGCGCAGAACATTGGCAAATCTTTCCTTATCTGCTTCCCCTCTGGCTAAATAAACCTGTCGCCTAGCCTCCCTTCTGGCACATTGGTACAAGTATTTATATATATATATACTTATATATAAATATATATATATATATATATATATATATACATACATATATATATATTTACAAGTATAAATATATATGTGGGAGAATATACAAATAATAACAACAGACGAGGACAGGTGGTGTAAATAACAAAAGTATATATTAGTATGACGCTCGGGAATACGGAAAGTCTTTGACGTTTCGAGCTACGCTCTTCAACAGAAAGAATACGGAGACAAGGAGAAAAACACGGAGAAAAAAAATTGAATAGTGTTCAGTCAACGGTCAATCTATATCTATCTATCTATCTATCTATCTATATATATATATATATTTACAAGTATAAATATATATATGTATATATACTTATATATATATATTTACAAGTATATATATATGTATATATACATGTATGTATACACATGTATGTATATATATATATATATATATATATATATATA
>NC_069001.1:22755035-22768369 GCF_001194135.2 Octopus bimaculoides | reverse complement strand
ATATATATATATATATATATATGTATACACACACACACACACACATATGTCTATATGTGTGTGTGTGGATATAAGGATATATGTATGTATGCACATATAAACATACATACATATATGTATGTGTAATGCAATGATGTACTAAAAGGTCATATGTCATATGCAAGATTTTCCAATTAAATGAGATTTAACTTTCAGGTGTGGAAAGATGACAAAAGTGACTCACTTAGAAAAGGGAGGATAATTTCATGCAATTAAAAGTACATCTCATGAAATTGTATTTAAATGTTTTGAAAGAAGTCTGATTGTCGTTAGCAGGTAAGGTCCTATAACAAATATGTTTTGGTCAAATAACACCTTGCCAGCAAAGTTTATTTAAAGCTGGGCCAACGTGAACAGTTGACAGAGACTTTTACATAGAGAGAAACAAGCAAAAAGTATTTTGGCCAATAGAAATTTGCATAAAGCAATATAAAGATGAACATAGGGAATGACTCAAGTTGACCAATTGTATGAATTTAGGTAATTCAGGTCAAGTGTTATGTACTGAATGGCTTAAGCAAATACATTGACATTTAATTGAAATGACCAAAATATCACCACCACCATCACCACCACAATCAATACCACCAACTCCATCAATATCATCATCATCATCATCATCATCATCATAATCAACTTTGGCATCATCCTCACACACACACACACACACACACACACAATCACAATTATATATTTTCTATGCTTGCAATTTGCTTCATCCAATACAGTGTCCACCCACTGCTTTGTAAAGTTCCCTCTCCTGGATTTCAGACTCTGCCACTTGTTCTCATTCTTACCAAACTCTTCATTTTTTATGAGTTTCATTCACTAGGATGGTGACACACTTCTTTAAACCTTTAGCATTTAAAGTAACCATATCTAGTCCAAATATTCATCATGTTGTATGTTGAAACTGGCCAGATCTGGCCTCTCATACCTACTCTACAATGTCAATCCAAAAATTGACAGTCACATCATCAAAATTTCAAAGCTACAAGATGAGGAATTATTAATTCAAAACAATATAGATAAATAGGCAATTGCATTTGACAGAATAATCAGAATGCTGAAGAGTTATATAACTTTCATCTTACACCTGCATTGCTAGTCTGCAGCAAGCCATTCTTACTCTTTAGTACAGTATGTGAAGAGAAAACGAAAATTGGATACTAATGATTGACAAACCATTTGAATATAAGCTTAGAAATAGAGAAAAATTTATGAAGTCATGAATCGTGCCTGAGAGTAGCAAGGGCAGTTTAAGAGGAAGGACCATGTAGCAGTGCTTTTGATATGGAACTATATTCTGAATGAAATGCAAATTGCTCAGCTAAATTTGCCTGAAGCATTATCCCTATGGCCAGTTTCAACTGAAACGTATTAAATTTCAAGTCCATTCAAGTAGAAACCATTCTGCTACTTCAAATTGAATTACAAGCATTGAACTTTTATTGGAGCAATACCATCAACAAAAAATAGACGAGAAGTCGATAGAAATAAAGTGGAAGGAGAGAGGAATAAAACCATGTAAAAAAGAGGAGAACAATGTCATCGTCATCATCATCGTCATCATCATCAGCAGCAGAAGCAACCACAGCAGTATGTTACTGTCCACTTTTCCATACTCATGTGGATCAGCTAGAATTTGTTGAGGCCGTTTTGCTTTTACAGCCAAATTCCCTCTCTGTTACAAGGCCTCACCTGTTTCAAATCAAGGTAATAATTCCCCATGATCACACAGATTTTCAACTGAATATTGAAAATGAAGGACATAACCTGTATGATGATAACAGACATTTACAACTCTCACACAATGTCAAAATACAGAGACAGTAACACACACATATACATACATACATACATATATATATATATATATATATATATATATATATATATATATATATATATATATATATATATATAATTTTACCTGTAATTTTGGATTTTGTCCCTAATATTATTATATATATACATATAAAAACAAATATATATATTTATATGTGTACAATGGACTTCTTTCAGTTTCCATCAGCCAAATCTACTTACAAGGCCATGGCTGATCCAAGACTCTCAGAGAAAACATTTGCCCAAGGTTCCATACAGTGGGACTGAATGTGAAAAAATGGTTGGGAAGCAGATTTATAACCAGATAAGAGAGAAATAAAGAAACGGCTGATGAAGACAGAAAAAGACAGAAACAACAATGAGATAGACTACGGGTTGACTAATGATAATAAAGGGTGCAAGAGAATTATATTATTGGTCTAAGAAACTGTTCAGTGATTGGCTCCAGAACCCCCAAATTCTTTACCTTTACCACCATTTTTTTCAGGTTATTGGCAGAAGGAACCAAAGACCAAGCATTACTATAAATACTCACAAGGTTGAAGTGTTAGAACATCCAACCTCAAAAGCATCCCATGGCACTTCAATTAAGTGCAAGCGACAAAGAATTCAAGAACTTTGTGTGGTCAGCACCTGCAACCATTTTAAAGGCCAGAAGGGGATCAGTATGAGTTATATTGAATTGGTAATTCTTCAGTGACCTACACTGCTCAGCTATGGTTATGGTAGTACCCACTACAACCACACCATCACCACATTTAGAGTTTGTGAAGGAGTGAAAGAATCACCTAATCTAGCACCCTCTATAAGGCAGCAATCTTTATCGTAGGGACACTGAGCAAACCTATTGGGCCTCTTTCTTTTATCTCTGTACACTATCAAAGAGACAAAAACCAAGAAATTATTTTTTTGCTAAGGCTTGATTTGGAATTAAATTTATTTCATTAAATCAAGTGAAGTTACCAGCATTTTGTCAACATGGCAGTCCATGAATATAGGTATGGAAGCATAATGGAGTAAATACATATATTTGTAGGAGAAAAGAAAGATTGTGAAAGTGTAAGCTTTATGAATATGTAAGTAACTGATCAAATGGAGATAGAAATAAATAGGAAAGTTAATGAGAGGAAGAGGTGAATGTACTAAAATTGATGTGAGGCCTGAACAGAGGGAAGAGCAAGTCAGTAAAACAATGAAGGCGGTGAGCTGGCAGAAACATTAGCACGCCAGGCGTTGTGCTTAGCGGTATTTCATCTGTCGTTACGTTCTGAGTTCAAATTCCACTGAGGTCGACTTTGCCTTTCATCCTTTCGGGGTCCATAACTTAAGTACCAGTTGCATACTGGTGTTGATCAAATCGTCTTAATCACTTTGTCTGTCCTTGTTTGTCCCCTCTATGTTTAGCCCCCTGTGGCAATAAAGAAATAAGTCAGTAAAACAGTAAGCTGTTACATACCACAAGCTATTGAAGAAGGGAGGATACATTGGATACTGATGTAGATTCTGACATACTTACATGGGAAAATGATGGAATGGTCAAGGCTGGGACATAATCAATTGAAGGCTTGCTTGATATAGATTAGTCTTAAGGACAGTCTTTTACAAAGAACTGAGGATTTCTACATCAGTGAAAGTCTAGTGGGCACCCATACATCCAAGTCTTTCCACACCATGTCACCAACGTTTTCCAAGGGATAAAAGTAAGTCTGATGCAACCTGCTAATCTCATTGCAGGTGACACCATCATACTGCATGATGTTACACCTGCTGATATTGATAGGTACTTCATCTGATACTGGAAAAGATTCACTAGTCTAACCCCTGGGTTAGTATTCTTTATCAGTTTTGCAAGGATGAAAGGAAATATTGATTTCAAATTTTGGCAAAAGGTCAGCAAATTCAAGGAAATGCCTAAGTCAATTACATCGACCCCAGAACTTGACTGGTACTTATTTTATTGACCCCGGAAGGATGATCTTCGCAGAATTTGAACTCAGAATGTAAAACTAGACAAACTTTGTCAGAATTGATAATGGTTCTACCAGCTTACTGCCGTGATGAAAAGAAATATTGACCTCAGAAGTATTTTGAAACCAGAGTGCAGAGATTCAGAAGAATTCTCTTGGAGTTTTCTATTTTAATCCCCCATGACACTGTCAATTTATTTCCTTTTAAGGATTGTCTCAAACAAGGCTTCAGGTGACTGTAGTGTCTGAAATTACGAAGGGATAAAAAAAAGGGGCTTATAAATTCTGACTGACAGAAAGCTTAAAAGATCGAATATTATAGAGCAGAGGAAAATCTGCAGCCCTTCTTTTGCCTAAAACAACAACAATTTAATAATCCATGACCTTACAGGTCGCAGAATAATATATGTGGGATACAAGATACCATTCAAGATTTATGCATTTTTCATTGTCCTACACATCATAAAGGTATTCACAGTTGCTTATCTACAAACTATTCAATATCCATCAATCTCCACGTATGATTCAATGTCAGGACATTGTATTTACTAAGTGGATCAGAAATGTTGTAACAAAATATGGGAGCATAAGCACGACTTTCTGAACAACTATAACTCCCAGAAAGTGAGTTAAATAGATGCTGAGTGTAATATTGATTATCATGAACAGGGTAAGAATAGGGTAAGAAATAGTATTTTAGCAGGAATATAAAATTCATGTCAAGCATCAATGTAAAAGGTTTCAGACATACATACTCACACACATGCACACACACTCATACATACATATATACACGTGTGTATGTGTATTTATGTATAAATATATCTATATATTCATATAGGTATATGTGTAGGTAGTAGGTATATATATATATATATATATATATATATATATATACACACACACATACAAACACACACACACACCTACACATATCCATACAGATATACATATATATTCATACACATATTCATACATACATATATGTGTGTGTGATACAGACACACACATAAATACATGAAAAAAATGTAAATAAGTATGTATGTATAAATTCGACAGTCGGTTATAGATGGAATATGGTTATTAAAAATAATGCTTAAACCCTGAAGACATACCAAGAAGATAAATAAACTGTTTAAGAAGTAATTAATCTCATAAATTATTATATTTTAAGAAATATTCTTCCAGGCAAATGCAATAAGTGGAAATAATCTTCAGAAATAATAGAAATCTTACCAAAAATATGCATTTTTACCTAAAACTATCTGGTATATTTTTGTCGTGGTCTAATGGCATTGCTTCAAAAATCTATGACTATATGCATGCACACTAATATACACAAATATCTGTATGTATATACTTCTCTATATTCACATGCCATATATATACATATCTGCATAGACACACATTCCCACACGTGTGTATGTGAGTGTGTGTATTCATTCATGTTCATATATATGCTTACATACATGCATACATACATATACATATATGAATATATATATATATATATATATATATATATACTATTTTACCTGTTTCAGTCATTTGATTGTGGCCATGCTGGATCACCGCCTTTAGTCGAGCAAATCGACTAGTTTACGGGGACCTAAACACACCAGCATCAGTTGTCAAGCCATGTTGGGGGGACAAACACAGACACACAAACATACACACGCACACACACATATATATACATATATACGATGGGCTTCTTTCAGTTTCCGTCTACCAAATCCACTCACAAGGCTTTGGTCAGCCCGAGGCTATAGTAGAAGACACTTGCCCAAGGTGCCATGCAGTGGGACTGAACCCGGAACCATGTGGTTGGTAAGCAAGCTACTTACCACACAGCCATTCCTATGCCTATATATGTGTGTGTGTGTGTGTGTGTGTGTGTGTGTAGAATAGTGGTACAACAATGCACCAATATGTATGTATATATATTCATTCATTGGCTCTGTAGTAAGAAGCTTGCTTCCCAATTACATGGTTCCAGGTTCCATCCCACTGTGTGACACCTTGAGCAATGTCTTCTATTATAGCTATGGGCCAGCCAAAGCCTTGTGAGTGGATTAGGTAAATGGGAACTGAAAGAACCCTGTCATACACACACGCATAGATACATGTGTGAGTGTGTGTGTGTGTGTATATATATAAATATATATACCGCCACTTGACAACTGGTACTGGTGTGTTTATGTTCCTGTAACTCAATGGTTTCACAAAAGAGACCGGTAGAATAATTATTACCAGGCTTTAAAAAGAAGCAAGAAATTAAGTACCATGGTCAACTCATTTGACTAAAATCCTTCATGTGGTTCCCCAGCATGGTCACAGTCTAATGATAAATGTGTATATACACACAAACATGTATGTACTTATATATATGTACATACATGCACACACACATATATATAGGTATACGCATCATTGTATACACAAGTCCATATCTACACACCTTTCTGTGCACACAGATATAGACACCCTCAAACATAAATATCTCCATAGACATATTTTTATATACATCTATGCTTTGATTGGAAACATACAAGTACATATATATATGCACACACACACACACACACACACATATATACACCCACGTGTTGTTAGACACGTATGTAAATACTTCTAATATTTATTTATGTGAAAAACAATTATATTTCATGTGACTATATAGTCATATGCAGTTGTTGTTGTCTGCTCTTTTGTTTCAAGGCAAATAACGATGTAAATCTGTCTGTTAGACCATCAATGCTCATATCTCTCTGTCATTGTAAATTGTTATATCTCAGCTAATTGATTTCATGTGTGTTAGCTTTCAAATACATTTGTTTCTGTATAAATATGAGTGTCACTATACACCTGCGTGTCTGAGTTGTATACATGCTTATGCTCTATGTGAGTCATTGTAAACAGCCTCATTACTCTTCCCATGCATATATTATTAGCTTTTAAATCTGTTTTATTACTTTTGTCTTATTATATATGCATATATTATATCTCTGTAAATGTACCATCATTACAAAGATTTTGCTCAACCTCCTTAGATTTTCCATTACCAGACTTAGATTCTGATTTCTTATCAGGTCAATCTGTCTTTTTTTTTTTTTACTTTTGTTTACTTCAGTTACTTGATGGTAGTAATGCTAGGGCACTGCCTTGAAGGGTTTTAGTCGAACGAATTGACCCCAGGACTTATTTCTTTAAGCCTAGCACTTATACTATTGGACTTGTTTGCTAAACCGCTTATTGACAAGGACATAACCACACTAACACCAGTTGTTAAACAGTGGTGGAGACAAACACAGACACAATGACACACACACACACACACATACACATATCATCATCATCATCATCATCATCATCATCATCATCATCATCATCATCATCACCATCATCATTTAACATCCGCTTTCCAGGCTAGCATGGGTTGGACGATTTGACTGAGGACTGGTGAACCAAATGGCTACACCAGGCTCCAATCTGATTTGGCAGAGTTTCTGCAGCTGGATGCCCTTCCTAATGCCAACCACTCCGAGAGTGTAGATTATATATATATATATATATGCACATACATCATCATTATCATCAGCAGTTAATATCTGCTTTCCATGCTGGTAGAGGCTGGGTGGTTTGACAGGAACTGGTCAGCCAGAGACCTACACCAGACACCAGTTGTCTGCTTTGGCATGGTTTCTATAATTGGATGCCCTTCCTGACACTAACCACTTTACAATGTGTGTTTTTCTACTCTAGGCACAAGGCCTGAATTTTGGGGGATCGGGCAATCGATTAGATTGACCCCAGTATGCAACTGGTACTTAATTTATCGATCCTGAATAGATGCAAGGCAAAGTCGACCTTGGTGGGATTTGAACTCAGAACATAAAGACAGATGAAATACTCCTAAGCATTTCTTCTGGCATGTTAACATTTCTACCAGATCACCGCCTTGTGTGTATATATATATATATATCTGTAATATGTGACACTTATTCGGTAGCCATGATAAAATTTCGAGTTTCGGATGCCGGGGTGGGCATCTCTTCAGAGATGTTGGCATGGGTTCCCATCCCGGCATCCAAAACTCCAAATTTTATCATGGCTACCGAATAAGTGTCACATATTTTTACAGATAAATTCCTCTATTTACATAATATCGAGGTCTCTTTCTTTCTTTTGTTGTCCTTTCTATCAATATATATATATATATATATATATATATATATATATATATATATATATTTAATTATATGTATTTCTTCTATCTTAATGAATAAAAATTCTTCGGATAGAATAAATGGGTTAATAGAAACCAATGTAGCAAAGAACACAAAATAACTGTGGTGTAGTTCCTGTTCTTAAGGCAGGAACTCCTTGAAATTTTGGGTATTTGAGTATATTTAAAAATTTAAGGAATGGAGAAAACGCATGTTATAATTGCATACTTTTATATACATATATATACATACACATATATTGTTTGTATAATGTATATTTATTTCATTTTGTTTTTATTTCACATATTGCCATATTTGCTTTTATCACAGACCCCTGTTTGTTTGCTATTCCCAGCAGTTTCTCCCTGCTGATGTCACCAAAATTGAACACTTTTATCATTAGGATCTTTTGGATGATAACTTATGAGGAATTAGCAAGGTTCTGTCCCATGTGGGAATTTTCCATTTGTTCCTTTGTTGTATTTCAGTTCAAAGCTCGGAATTTAAGATATACATATGTATCTATTTAGTGTTTCCATCCACCAAATCCACTCACAAGGCTTTGGTCAACCTGGGACTATAGCAGAAGGCACTTGCCCAAGGTGCCATGCAGTGGGACTGAACCCGAAACCATGTGGTTGGGAAGCAAATTTCTTAGCACATAGCCTTGCCTGTACCAACATGTATAGCTTTATTAGAGAAAACTTGATAAAGTTGAAATGATTTCAATTTAACATAAACTCATTGCTTTCAGAAACCTATTTTTCATTCAACATTTTATTATATTGCCACTCTATGTGTGTGTGTGTGTGTGTGTGTGTGTGTATATATATATATATATATATATATATATATATATGTGATTACGTGTGTGTGTGTAATATATATACATACACATACATAGATGTGTATGTGTGTGTGTGTATTTATATGCAAGTGTGCATGTTTAGTCATTTATACTTTGTTCATAATTATCTAGCACCAATCAATAGACACAGAAACTCATACAGAGTTTAATTACAAAACTGTGTTTCTATTGCAAACACCCTGTAGAGAACAACCAATGAATAGCAACACAAACGGTCAGTATTCCTGAGGTGTAGCCTACATGTCAATGGCAACTGAAATTTTCTCAAATACATTTTAAAATCCTGTCAAGATTTGTGCAATCACCTGAGTGGAATTGAAAGCAAATTTGGGCTTAATCAGCTAATCGACAGTGTATATATTTCATGGAACTTTCTAGATCCTGAATTCATTGATAACCAAAGCACATTTCATTTCAACTTCCTCTCTTACTCATCGTATTAATTTCCTCTTGACAAGTATCGAGTCTGATCTTGCATATCTAAATAATGGTAATCCCTTAACTAGTTGGATGGCTAATGAAACCACAATAGCATTCTTGAATGGACATAAAAGCCATTTTAGACTTGGCTAAACAAGGCAACAACTTTGATAAATGGAATATACATAAGACAGAAAAGTTCACATATACAGACACACAAACACATTTGTATTGTGTATATTGCTGGTACGTATAAATAAATATGTGTGTATGCACATACACACACATACATATATATAAACATATATATATATATAAACATTCCTATATAGACACACACATGTGTGAGGCATGAATGACATGCAGTCCTTCAACTCATTCTTGGGAGCAGTTCCCTCTGAATAAGTGCTAACTCTGACCAGGGCAGCACATCCAACCGATGCCTGCATAGAAAGCAGATGTAAAACAATGATGCATATGATGATGGAGATGGTGGTGGTACTGGTAGTGGTGGTATAGATGGTAGTGGTTGTGGTAGTGATGATGATGATGATGGTGGTGGTGGTGGTGGTGGTGGTGGTCATATATAAGCCTGTTGGCGCAGTTGGTAGAGAGAGGGATAAAAAAAACCTACATGCTCTCTGTGTTTTGAGTTGCCAGTCAAAATTGTATTCCATCCTTTGGAGTCAATAAATGCGCTGCCAATCCATGGCTAGATTGGCAGTATTGTTAGACATCAGATGACATACCTTGTTGTTTCCACTCTGGCCCTTTTGTGTTCTGCATCATTCTAGACATATTCACTTGGTGAGTGTTTAGTAAATGCCCAGGTCTTTATTTTCCATGTGAAGAAGGGAGGAAAAGCTGAAGAAAATAGGTCATAAGCCTCAAATGATCACTTAGTCTGTTGGGAGGTAGAAAAAATTCTATTGAGAATCTCCCCTAAATAGATCAACAGATTTAAAAAGGATTATATTTAAAATAGAAACAAGAAAAAGGAAGAGAGGTTCTGATATAAAAGGTGTATGAGGAGAGAACCTAATAGACAAGAGACCCTTCTTACATGAGTTGGGGACATCAACAATGAGAGGACAGTTGCTAAAAATCACTTGATTATTAACCTTAAGTGGTGGAACAAGAGAAAGAAATTTTAACAGAGCAATGACTGTTGGAGGTATTAAGGGAACAAAAACAAAGTACCTTAGCAATAAGAGCAATCAGAGCCAAAAAAAGGCGGTGAGCTGGCAGAAACGTCAGCACGCCGGGCGAAATGCTTAGCAGTATTTTGTCTGCCGTTACGTTCTGAGTTCAAATTCCGCCGAGGTTGACTTTACCTTTCATCCTTTCAAGGTCGATAAATTAAGTACCAGTTACGCACTGGGGCCGATGTAATCAACTTAATCCCTTTGTCTGTCCTTGTTTGTCCCCTCTATGTTTAGCCCCTTGTGGGCAATAAAGAAATAAGAGGGGGCTTAAATAAGATTAACAAAATAAGAATAACAACGTCAGAAGCATGTTTCTGTCTTAAATGTAGATAATGCCATCAACTAAATCACACCAAACGTCTTGGGTATTATTTTTTTACTTTTTTAATTTTATTACTTGTTTCAGTCATTTGACTGTGGCAATGCAGGAGCACCACTTTTAGTCGAGCAAATCAGGCCCCAGGATTTATTCTTTGTAAGCCTAGTATTTATTCTATCGGTCTCTTTTGCCAAACCGCTAAGTGACGGAGACGTAAAGGCACCAGCATCGGTTGTCAAGTGATGTTGAGGGGGACAGATACAGCCACACAAACATATATATATATATATATATATATATATATATATATACGACAGGCTTCTTTCAGTTTCCATCTACCAAATCCACTCACAAGGCTTTGATCAGCCTGAGGCTATAGTAGAAGACACTTGCCCAAGGTGCCATGCAGTGGGACTGAACCCGGAACCATGTGGTTGGTAAGCAAGCTACTTACCACACAACCACTCCTGCGCCTATGTTTTAATTCTTTGCAGAAAAATAGTATCCTTATAGAAAACCAAATGAAGAGACTATATATATCCAGAAACATTTTATTCTTCATAAGGTAATACTTACCAAGATATAAATATTACAAGGATTTTAATGTACATAATATTAAGGTGAGTTACACTTTCTTAGACTATACCACTTCCAAGTCACATGCAACAATAGGAAAAAAACATACATCCACATAGACTTCACCCCCTGGCCCCATGCACCACTGCTTTAATTAGAAATTTAGTAGCCATACCAGCAGAAATTTAGTAGAAACACCTCTGATGCTATCTTCCTGATGTGGCAATTGCAGGAGAAGTACTTGGCCGAAAATAAACCTCTGTATTTGGCTTTTGTTGACATGGAGAAAACTTTTGACAAGGTCCTCCTGCTCCCTTATCTGATAGCCAATGCAGAAATTAGGTATAGATGAATGGTTGGTGAGAGCTGTAAAAGCCATGTACAGGAATGTTGTCAGTAAGGTGAAAATCGCCAAGGAGTTTAGCAAGGAGTTTAGTGTAAAGTATGAGTCCTCCAAGGATTGGTTTTCAGATCCCTCTTGTTTATCATAGTCCTCCAGACTCTAACAGAAGAATTTAAGACTACCTACACTTGGGAGCTCCTCTACACAAATAACTTTTTATTATTGCTGAATCACTTCCAGAACTAGAGAAGAAATGTCAGGCATGGAAGCAAAGAACAAAGTCTTTAGCAAAGTCCTTAGCAAAGAGCAAAGTCCTAATGAGTAAAAACAGAGAAGTCATAGATCTCTTCAGGAAAATGGCCCTGGTTGCTATGTAGAAAAGGTGTCAGGAGAAACTCCATATGGTGTATCCATTGCAAGCTATAAGACACACAAGAGGTGCAGCAATATCACTGGAAGCCTAACAGAGAAAGTAGTCTTTATAAGCGTCAGATGTGCAGGTACATGACACACCAGGAATTTACAAAAAAAAAAATAAATAAACTCCCTCAAATGTCAGGGGGGATCCTTAGAAGTAGTAGACAGTTTTCATTACTTAAGTGGCTAAGTTAGTGGTGGAGCTTGTACCAAAAGCATAGCTGCTAGAATAAGAATAGGCTGGGCAAAGTTCAAAGTGCTACTACATTTGTGAGTAATAAAGGGCTCTCCCTCACAGTGAATGGCAGATTGTATGATGCCTCTGTATGAACATGCATAGGTTTGAAAGAAATGAAGCCAGCATCCTCTGCTGGATGGGTAATGTCAGTGTGCATATATGACAGAGTAAGTGATTTGAGAGAAAAACTGGGTGTACAATGCATCAGATGTAGAGTGCAAAAGAGAAGACTGTGTTAGTAAGGTAACACAGGTAGTAAGGTAACACAGTTAGTAAGGTAACACTGTGTAATGCGTATGAATGAAAACAGTTGCATCAAGAAGTGCCAATCTCTCATTGTGGAGGGAATATGTGGAAGGGATAGACCCAAGAAGACATGGAATGAAGTGGTGAGAAAGGATCTTTAGATGTTGGGCTTCACAGAAGAGATGACTGGGAACTGAAACTTCTGCTGGTTTGCTGTGTTTGAGAAGACATGTCATGCAAAGTAAAATCATGGTTGTCCTTGCATACAAGCATGTCCCCTGAATCCCTCTTCAGCTGGGATCGTGGGTGCACCTGTGTTGGTGCCATGTACAAGCACTTGTACCAGTGCTGCATAAAAGCCTCCAGTACTCTTTGTAAATTAGTTGGCACCAGGAAGGGTATCCAGCCATAAAACCCATGCCAAAACAGATATGGTGTCTGGGTAGTTCTTCTGCAGGCCAGCTCCTTTCAAACTGTCCGACCCATGCCAGCATAGAAAACAAACATTAAATTATGATGCGATGATGTCGCATATATATATATTCATGTGTGTGTGTGTGTGTGTGTGTGTGTGTGTGTGTGTACAAAACTGGGTGGAAAATGAAATATTCCCATCATG
>NC_069001.1:22753709-22754838 GCF_001194135.2 Octopus bimaculoides | reverse complement strand
ATATATATATATATATATATACATAAATTCTGTCTACCAAATTCACTCATAAGACAGTAGCTGGCCTGGGCCTATAATAAAATACATCTGCCCAAGGTGCCCCAGAACCAGAAAGGCACAAGAAGCTGTACCTGTGTGGCACCAACATAGTTGGAACCATTTGAATGTTATGAGGTCTTTCTCTTCCCTTATGTGTCTTGGCATGGTGTTAAAGAGAGCGGGGTCAGTTGAGGTGAAATAGTTCTGCCTTAATATTTTGAATCAAACACAAATTTTGTAGAAGTCAAATGGCATGGAAACTGAATCTTGAAAAAGAAAAATTAGATTCTGTTTCTCCCCACAGCATACAAACTTATCCAGACTCCCAAATTACATTTCATAGCATTTTAATGAAGCAGACCATCACCAAGTTTCTCAGACTGTTTCCATTGTGCTAAATATTTTATGGTAACAGAATCGTATGACAGTTTTGTTTCCATAGTGACTGACATTACACAACAGTAAAGTCATTGTAGCTGGAATAAGGAAATGTGTATATAAAACACATACATACATACATATATAACTGCGTTTGTGTATTTGTGGCTGTATGGATGATTATCACAAAATGACCTTCCTTAACCTAGTCACTGAAATGGGGAAAAAAATTCAACATAAATGTATGATTTTCGGGCAGAATTAATAAAGTAGGGTAAAGGTTTTCATAAATGTTTCTTTTGATTCTCATATTTTCAGTAAGTATAACAATTTCTTTCAAATTCTGATTTTAATCACTGCTCACTTATCATGTTTGATTGTCATGTATGTAAACCAATATTTACCCAATCAATCTTAAAATAATCAGATAAAAAAAAAAAAAAAAAATCAACAACTCATAACGTTTTGTATAATTTCCTCTTTCTAGTCAGAAAACCACATATTACAGAAATTGTTCAATAAAACCAATATTTAGGTGAATCACAGTTAAATGTTCGATGTAAGCAACAATACCAATAAAAAAGAAAATATGAATGAATTAACGACAAAGATTGAAATGATATTAGACATTATAATCATCAGTTTTGAAAGAGAAAAGACAGAGAAGCCAATTTACTATTGTAAGAGAATCAAGTGTCTATTGCTTGCCGAG
>NC_069001.1:22751368-22753156 GCF_001194135.2 Octopus bimaculoides | reverse complement strand
GTCATCATCATCATCATCATCATCCTTGTCATCGTCATCATCAATATTGCCATTGTTGTCATCATCCTTGCCATCGTCGTCATCATCAGCCTTGCTATCATTGTCATCATCATCATCATCACTATCATTACCATTGTCGTCGTCATTGTCATCATCATCATTGTCATCTTCGTCATCATCATCATCATGATATTCCTCCTCATCTTAACTGTCACTTCTCTGTACTCACATTGGTCAGACAGACCCATTCACAGAGGCAGATTTTCTGAAGCCTGGTGCTCTTCCTGTTACCAATCCTCAAAGCAATATTTTCCCTGCAGCCAGACATGTTTCTCACAGAAGACTGGAAATGAGCAACACTGCTTGCATGACAGTGATGCTCGTTTACAACCATCACAAGATATTTGTCCAGCATACATATAAAAAATACACACACATGTATATATATATAATATTATTGTTCTTTCTTACGAAATATATAGAACTGCTTAAAAGAAGTGCTCAGGTTGAACCTGAGACAAAAATAAGAACTAAAATATAAACTCAAATTAGGCAATCATACTCATACAATTATTAATTCGACTTAAAATGCGTATACATATATTAATACATATTGACACATATGAATGCTCTTCCTAAAGCCAACCACTCCAAGAATGTAGTGAGTGCTTTTACGTCTCACCGGTGCGAGGGCCAGTCAGGCAGTACTGGCAACAACCATGCTCAAGTGGTGTTTTTTACGTGCCACCTGCACAGGAGCCAGTCTAACGGCACTGCCAACGACCTTGCTCGAATGTTTTGTTCATGTGTCACTGGCACAAGTGCCAGTAAGGCAACACTGGTAACGATCTCGCTCAAATGGTGCTTTTCATGTGCCACTGGCACAGGAGCCAGACAGCTGCTCTGGCAATGATCATGTTCGGATGGTTCTCTTAGCGCTCCACTGGTACGGGAGCCAGTCATCGAATTTGGTTCAATTTCAATTTCACTTGCCCCAGCAGGTCTTTGCAAGCAGAGTTTTAGTGTCCAATGAAGGAGAGGTACGCATAAGTGGGCTGGCTACATCCTTGGCAAAGGCCACATGTTATGGTCTCACTTGGCTTGCTGGGTCTTCTCACGCACAGCATATTTCCAAAGGTCTCGGTCACTAGTCATTGCCTCGGTGAGGTCTAATGTTCAAAGGTTGTGCTTCACCACCTCATCCCTGGGTCTATCTCTTCCACAGGTTCCCTCAACTGCAAGGGTGTGGCACTTTTTCACACAACTATCCTCATCCATTCTCGCCACATGACCATACCAGCACAATCGTCTCTCTTGCACACCACAACTGATGCTTCTTAGGTTCAGCTTTTCTCTCAAGGTACTTACGCTCTTTCGAGTATGCACACTGACATTACACATCCATCAGAGCATACTGGCTTCATATATATAAATATACATAAAATACTTGTAAATAAAACCCATGTGGGATACAAATGGAAGGAAGTGTGAGAAAAAGAGGACTGATAAAAAGAGAACTGAAAAAAATATTTTCTACTGAAATTAAGAGCAGTTAAGAGTTTTAATTAAAAGATCCATAGATTTCGGTGTGTTTATTAAAAATGTAAATGGTTTATATAAGATTATAATACAGTTTGGGGAGGTTCACTTTCAATGGCCATTTCTAGAGTTCATGTCCTGGTAGGAAAATTAATAAATCTTACAAACCATGTGGAAAACGTCCCATTCATCGGGAAAGGTATCCTCATAAAATCACATTCTTGATACTGTGTGTGTGTGTATATATAA
>NC_069001.1:22748944-22751274 GCF_001194135.2 Octopus bimaculoides | reverse complement strand
ATATATATTAAATATATATATATATATAAAGAAGTATAGTCATCAGCTAAACATGAATAAGGGTGTCAAAGAGAGCTACATTACTAGAAATAAGAGACAGGATATGACGGAGGACCAAGATATGTGGAGCATTGCTGTACTCAAGAAGACCCATCCACCACAACAGAACTGAGATCCTAAAACTAAACTACCATGTAAAAAGCATTGGTGTAGGTGGTTGTGCTACATAAAAAGCAGTGGTGATGATGCCATGTAAAAAAGCACCCAGTACACTCTGTAAAGTGGTTGGCATTAAGAAGGGCATCCATCCATAGAAACCAAACCAAAACAGACTATGGAGCCTGATGCGGCCCCTGACCTTGCTAGTTCCTGTCAAACTATCCAACTAATGCCAGTTTGGAATACAGATTTTAAATGTTGATGGTGATATTGTTAATAAAATTATATATATAAACACATTCCCATGATGGGCATTTTTCATTTTCCACCCAGGCTTGTACACACACACACACACGCACATGAATATATATATATATATATATATATATGCAACAGGCTTCTTTCAGTTTCTGCCTATCAAATTCACCCACAAAGCTTTGGTTACCCGATGCTATAGAAGATACTTGCCCAAGGTGACTGAACCCAGAACTGTATGGTTGGGAAGCAATCTTCTTACCACAGAGTCACACCAGCACTTATATATACACACACACATATATGTATGTAGATATAGCTCAGTGCTTTTGTATCATCACAGAGGATAATACTATCAACCCTGGCCTTACTAAGAAGATTTGCTGTACAATTGTTTACCCTCCATAATATTGCTGCTTCTTTTGATACCAATCTATGCAAATAACAAAATCTATATTACCAGTCAATACAAAATACTTCCACTGAGTACAATCAATAAAAGCAATTTTTAAAGCTGCATTTAACCATTTTAGTAAGAGACTTTCAGCATAAAAGCTTTGGGGTTTTCAACTGCTAAATTAATAGCCATGTATATTGACCTATTGACCGTACCCTATAGCTATTTATCAGCATTCTAAATGCTTTGGACAAGGAAAAATCTATTTCCCTCTTCTCTCTCAATTACACACACACACATATAATGCATATGTGTGTGTGTGTGTGTGTGTGTGTGTGTGTGTTATAGGAATGTAGATGCAGTATATTTTTGAGGTGTATATGTGAGTGTTCATTTGTGCATACACAAATTTAGATAACCATGGTTGTATGTTACTTTTTCCAATTGCTATTGCAAATTTAAAATTATACAAATGTATGCATAGATATATATGTATGCGCATGTGACTGCATGTCTGTATACACATGCTCACACATATATGGATACAAACACACACACACACATTTATACACATGCAAATGCATTCGTGTATATGCAAACATGTATGGTGTGTGTTCATATATGTGTATCTTTATGCATGCATAATTGCATGTAGTATATGATGAGGTTTACAGACATATTTCCAAACATACACATGCATTAATTGACATACATATAAACCTACACACATTCATAAAAGTAAATAAGCATACAAGCAGACAATCCCATATCCATTTGCACACACATTCCAATTTGTGAGCACACACACACATATATACATGTGTGGTTCACATATATAAATATATATGCATGCATTTAGGTAGACAGAAACCTGCTCTGATGCACATTTAAAATATGCATGCATTCCTATCAGTTTCTGCATAAGAGTATCTAATATTCTCTCTCACAAGAACATCACTTTGAAATGATTAACATTAGTCCTCTACATTTAGTTGGCTCAAACATTTCTCAGTGAAGTCTGTCATTATGTGAGACCAGTTTTAACACTAAATATAGGAGAACAGAGAAGGTCAGTGCGACTGTTTATTGAAATTATAGAAAATTGTAAGATAATTGGTGAATGAAGCATACTTAATATCCATTCTTTTCTTGCTCATATTCTTGGTATTTCTGTACTGCTCTCATCTGATATGGTGGAAACCTATATCAACTGAATCGTAATAACTTATTTTGCTAGACTTTTTTTGATAATATATTTCTTTTAATTATTGTCTTTTACTTGTTTCAGTCATTGGACTGTGACCATGCTTGGGCATTTCGTTGAAGAATTTTAGTCAAGCAGATTGCCCCCTGCCTCTAGCATTTATTTTTAAATCTGGTACTTATTCTATCAGACTCTTTCACTAAACTGCTAAGTTATGGTGATGTAAACAAACCAACACCAGTTGTCAAGTTATGATGGGAAAGAGTAACAAACACAAACACACACACACACACACACACACACACACACACACAC
>NC_069001.1:22744124-22748934 GCF_001194135.2 Octopus bimaculoides | reverse complement strand
CACACACACACACACACACACACACACACACACACACACACAGGTGCAAGCGTGGCTCTGTGATAAGAAGTTTGCTTCCCAACTAGGTTCAATCCCACTACATAGCACCTTGCACAAATGTCTTCTACTTTAACCTTGGGTCAACCAAAGCCTTATGAGTGAATTTGACAGATAGAAACTGAAAAAAGCCTCTCATATATATGTGTGTGTGTGTGTGTGTCTTTGTTTGACTCCATCACTATTTGACAACTAGTGTTGGTGTGTTTACATCCCTGTAACTTCAGCAAAGGAGGCTAATAGAATATGTACCAATGAATTTAACAAGTCTTTGGCTCTTGTTTTACACACCAACAAATAATCTGCTTGCTGAATATTTACATCCAAATTTGCCTGAATGACTTCAGAATGCATATATTATATATGTTGTTGTTCTGATTCTTACTGTTTACCATGCACTTGTCAATTAGCAGACATCAGCATGGCTCAGCAAATAATTTATTTGCAGTATCCTATAAACAAAAACTGGAAAAAATCTTGTTAGATTCATTGGTTCTGGTTAGCTGTGACTGGGGAGACACACAAGGCTGAAACACTGGTGTCTCAATGAATCCAGTATATTATGAATACACATTCATCTGACAAAACTTGTTCTCCAATTACTAAATACAACAGCAATCTGCCTAATCACTTATGAATCTCCCTGAGCATATTGGTTTCAAATTTTGGCACAGGGCCAGCAATTTTAGGGGAGGAGTAAGTCAATTACATAAACACCAGTATTCAACTGGTATTTATTTTATTGACCCTGAAGGGATGAAAGGCAAAGTTGACCTCAGTGAATTTTGAACTCAGAACTGAAGAAATGCCGCTAAGCATTTTGCCCAGTGTGCTAATAATTCTGCCAGTTCACTCCTTAATCACTGTCTGAACTTATTAACAATGAATATGTATGCAATCACCTTGATCCTTGCTGGTCACTGCATCCATGATGAGTTATCTATCTATCTATATATATATATACATATATATATATATGCATGTATTATGTAGGTAATTCGAGTAAACCCTAGATGTTTATTCCATTATCCCAATCAATATGTACCCATAATTAGTGTTGTATGTAAATCAAAATACACAATAAAATTGACAATTATGGAAATATTATTTGCGGAGTTGTTAAATAACGAAACAGGGAAACAGAGGTCATGAACAAGCACTTGTAAGACCCCAATCTGTTTTGAAAATGTATAAAAATTCAATTTTAAAATATTAATTGTTATGGTGTTTTTATTTTGTGTTCAGGGTATCATATTCAACCATTAACGAGCATTAAATTATTCAGAGCACAGAATCTGATTTGAAAGATATTTGGCCACTATTTGTAATGAGTCAAATGACCACACAGAACCACTCTCTTTGGCTTGATGTGTGAAGTTGTGAGGTGGAAAGACATGTAAACTTAATTACACATTAATACATATTTTTGTACATAAAAAAATTGAATTGTCCAGTTTACTGCACCAGTGCATAAGGTAAGTATTCGTATAAATAGTTTTGTCTTTTAGCTCAAAGTCAGCTGAACAATTTTATCTACACAACAAAGCTTTCCCAGTCTCTCTCAGTTCTGATGAAAAACAGATGCAATCAGTTTGATCAAATACCATCTTTTGAGTCATGGCACACCATTTGTTTCTTTGATTTTTTTTGTTTTTATATATAAGCACAAGAAACTGCCAACAGAAATATATAAGTTTAGGTATAAAAACCTGCAAAGAAGTAAAATATCTCCTTGATAGATTTCTTCAGCTTTTCCATAAACTTTTTCAATGATGATTGATGAGAATAAGCTAAAAGTTATTCTCTTCTAGCAACATCATTTCCCAGCTATTTTTATTCTTTTCCCATCTATTTTTTGCTCCTGTTTTATTTTTGCCCCAAACACACCCACTCTCTTTGCCAATGTTTATGGTGAAGGTTTCTGTGCCAACTTAATGACTAAAAAGGTTTTTTTATGGTACAGTATAAATAATTTTATTAGCCCCTAAAGGATTCGGGAATAATTCTAGCATTTGCTGCTTATGTTTTATGTGCATATGAAAAACTGTAAATAACTTAACTAAATATTCATTTTATTTTGCTTCTTATTTATAATTTTAGATTTATTTCTTCAATCTGCTTGGGTTACTGTTTTACTTCGTTCACCTTTCTGCAGGATTCTTATTCTTTCCACCTATTTTAACATCCCCATACATGTGCATCTTACACACATACATCCATGCATACACACATACATATATAAAACAAGAATATTAACAACTGTTATATTGAATACACAAATGTGTTCAGTTTCCTTTTTTTTTTTCAAGGTTTTTGTTATAATTTCTTATGCATTTCTTGCAGTATATTTGGAAGAGTATAGTTCCCAACTCCTTCACCAATGTTTCTAGACACTTGTGGTCTCATCTACAAGATGAAGTAATTTTGGAAAGTGGGCCAAGATGATTTGTGTTGAGACTTTACCACCAGTGTTTGATTGATGACTATTAGTTTTTTTTTTACTATCATTAATCAATTTTTTAGTTTTGTTTCTGAATGGAGCATTTTGTGTTTATTATAGTGTTGCATTGTGCTATGAGTAATATTTCCATATTTATGGTATATTTTGTGAGAAATTCTGTAGAGTATACATGTGTTGTTTGCTAATGTTTTCTCATCTCGTCTTACTTGTGTCATGTAGTGCAATGCACATCTATTGCTCTTTATTGTTCATGTAAGTGCAAGGTGAGCTGGTAGGCAGCTGTTGAATTTGTTTGCACAATATAACTCTGAGAGACACGTTTCTTATGAAATACATAAATCTCAATGTGACAGTCCCCTGAAGGGAATAATGCTACTGTTGGTTAGACCTAGTAAACCCTTGTAAACATAAGGACACAGGAAATGTGTCAAAGCCGACAGGAAGCGGTGCAGCTTCCTATGTCTAACCAACAGTAGTATTATTCCCTTCAGGGGACTGTCACATTAAGTTGACAGCATACAACTACTTCATCGTATCACTATTGCATAAATCTCTTTGAGAGATTTAGAAATGTATTATTTCTAAATACATAAATCTCTCTGGTCACTAGAAACCTGCTTGAGGGTTTACTTGCTTGCACTATATCTGATAAAAATCATCTTAACTTTAGTATCTTTGCAGTCCATTATAATTCTTTTATCTTTGACTTGTATCAGTCATTTGACTGTGGCCATGCTGGGGTACCACCCACAAGTATTTTTGGTCAAATGAATCAATTCCAGTACTTATTTTTTAAGATCTGGTACTTATTCTATCAGTCTCTTTTGCTGAACCACTAAGTTATGGGGATATAAACACATACTGGTTGTCAAGCAGTACTGAGGGACAAACACAGATACACATACTCTCTCCCCACCCCATATATATATACATATATATATATATATATATATATATATATATATATATATATATATATATATATATATATATATATATATACACACACACATGACAGGCTTCTTTCAGTTTTTGTCTACCAAATCCTTGTCCAAGGTGCCACGCCTGTGCCTATTGTTGATTTACTATTTCATGTTATCCACTTTGTGCTCCATTTTACAAGTTTTCTATTTTGTTTTTGTGAAAATGTGTACATTTAATACAGAGTTAGAAAAGACAGTTGCTAAAATATGTCGGACAAATGACTTATGGTATTCTGAGTTCAAATCCCACTGAGATTAACTTTGCCACCCATCTCTCTAGAATTGATAAAATAAAGTACCAACCAAGTACTGGAGCTGATTGTATGGACTAGCCATTCCTTATAGCTGTTGGCTTTAATTAGAAGCAATTATCAATTTAGTATACATTTGATTCACCTGATGTCTATGTTGCATTGTATGGCTTCCTGTATTGTCCAGTTGGTTGGCCAATAAGTTTGTCCTAAAACCATACTGGACTAGTGTTTGTTTTGTTCCATATGTTTCAATATATGGAACTTTGTTTCTGGAAATCAATTTAAATGCTCTTCTAAGTTAGGATTTTACCCCTGACAGTTTTGTAGCTGTGTAACCTTTTCTGATATAACTATATCCATTTATTTGTTTCTTTGCTTTAGGTTAATGTGATGTATCTATCGTTTCCTATCCTTATGAGTATGCTTAAGAATAAAGTTATATTGGTATTGTTCTGAAACTTTGAATATCAGTATAGAATTTTTCTTTGACTTTCCTTTAATTTCTAAATGTTTTCAAGTGTGTCAATTTGGCCAAGTATGTCGACCAGCATATTGTATGTCTATGCTTCATGCAATTTCACTTTCTAATGTAGGCATTTGGAACATCATGAACATAAACCCTCAGCAGATCTTAGGTTTATTGTATTTTTTGTTTGTTTTGTGGACAAAGGAAAAGGTACATTTGATGAGTAAAAAAAACATTAAATGATACTTTAATATGATTGGTGGTATCATGGCAGTCTTATTCATGAGTGTTGTATATATCATTTAAAATGACATCTTTTGTTTCTCTACCTAGAATGTACCTCTTCCTTGTGTATTCCTTCAAAAGATTATCTCAGTGTTTATTGATCTTGTGTGTTGATGTATTTGAGTTAAAGCTTTGATGAGTTGTTTTGCTTGTGTATTTTGCTATTCTGTAGATATGTGTTGAAATGAAATTTCCTCTGAGGTGGAATATATAAGTACCTAACATTTATATTTTGTTGTTATTGTGATAAACACTTATAAGTAATTTTATATATATATATATATATATATATATATATATATAT
>NC_069001.1:22733441-22740941 GCF_001194135.2 Octopus bimaculoides | reverse complement strand
AGAAGCTTGCTTCCCATTCACACGGTTCCAGGTTCAGTCCCACTGCATAGCAATTTGGGCAAGTGTCTTCTGCTATAGCCTTGGGCTGAACAAAACCTTGTGCGTGGATTTGGTAGACAGAAACTGAAAGAAGCCTGTTGTGTGTGTGTATGTGTGTGTGTGTGTGTGTATATATATATATATATATATATATATATATATATATATGTGTGTGTTTATCGGTCTATGCACGTGTGTCTTTATGACTGTATTTGCCCCCCTACCACCATATGACAGCTGGTATTGATGTGTTTACGTCCCCATAACTTAGTAGTTCAGCAAAAAGACTGATAGAATAAGCACCCAGCTTATGAGTACTAGGGTTGACACATTTGACTAAAGAAATTCTTCAAGGCAGTGCCCCAGCATGGCTGCAATTTCATGACTGAAACAAGTAAAAGATATATATCATCATCATCATCGTTTAACGTCCACTTTCCATGCTGGCATGGGTTGGACGATTTGACTGAGGACTGGCAAACCAGATGGCTGCACCAGGCTCCAATCTGATCTAGTAGAGTTTCTACAGCTGGATGCCTTTCCTAATGCCAACCACTCCAAGAGTATAGTGGGTGCTTCTACGTGCCACCGGAACACGAGGGCCAGTCAGGCGGTACTGGCAACGACCATGCTCAAATAGTGTTATTTACGTGCCACCTGCACAGGAGCCAGTTCAGCGGCACTGGCAATGACCTCGCTCGAATATTTTTTCATGTGCCACCAGCACAAGTGCCAGTAAGGCGACACTGGTAATGATCACGCTTGAATGGTGCCTTTTACGTGCCACTGGCACGGAAGCTCTGGCAATGATCATGCTTGGAGGGTGCTCTTAGTGCTCCACTAGCATGGATGCCAGTCATTGAATATGATTTCGATTTCACTTGCTTCAACAGTTCTTCGCAAGCAGAGTTTACTGTCCAATGAAGGAAAGGTACGCATGAGTGGGCTGGTTACACCCCTGGCATAGGCCACATGTTATGGTCTCAATTGGCTTGCTGGGTCTTCTCAAGTACAGCATATTTCCAAAGGTCTTGGTCACTAGTCATTGCCTCAGTGAAGCCCAATGTTCGAAGGTTGTGCTTCACCACCTCATCCCAGGTCTTCCTGGGTCTACTTCTTCCACAAATTCTTTCAACCTCTTGAGTGTGGCACTTTTCCACACAGCTATCCACATCCATTTATGCTATATGACCATACCAGCGCAGTTGTCTCTCTTTCACACCACATATGATGCTTCTTAGGTCCAACTTTTCTCTCAAGGCACTTATCCTCTGTCGAGTATGCACACTGACATTACATATCCAGTGGAGCATACTGGCTTCATTCCTTGCAAGCTTACACATGTCCTCAGCAGTCATGGCCCATGTTTTACTGCCATGTAGCATGGCTGTTCGTACACATGCGTCATACAGTTTACCTTTTACTCTGAGCGAGAGGCCCTATGGCACCAGCAGTGGTAAGAGCTCTCTGAACTTTGCCCAGGCTATCCTTATTCTAGCAGCTACACTTTTAGAGCACCCACTCCTGCTACTGACTTGGTCACCTAGGTAATGGAAGCTATCAACTACTTCTAGTTTTTCTCCCTGGAATGTGGCAGAAGTTGTTTGTTGCACATTTTCAGTGTTTATTGCTCCTGAGTATCTGCCATATACAAAAACTATCTTCCCAGTTAGCCTTCCTTTGATATTGCTGCACCTCTTATGTGTCCATAGCTTACACTGGGTACGTCTTATAGAGTTTCTACCTATGCCTTTTCTACAGATCGAGCAGGGCCATCTACCTAAAGGGATTTGTGGTTTGTCTGCCTTCCTACTTATTAGGAGTTTGGTTTTAGCTAGGTTGACTCTAAGGTCCTTCGATTCTAATCCTTGCTTCCACAACTGAAACTTCTCTAGTTCTGATAGTGACTCAGCAATTAGAGCAAGGTCATCAGCATAGAGTAGCTCCCAGAGGCATCCTGTCTTGAATTTCTGTGTTATTGCCTGGAGGACTATGATAAATAGGAGAGGGCTGAGGACTGAACCTTGGTGGACCCTACCTCTACCCGGAATTCTTCACTGTACTCATTGCCAACCCTCACCGTACTGACATCATCCCTGTACATGACTTGCACAGCTCCCACTAACCATTCTTCTATCCCTAGTTTCGTCATTGATCACGAGATAAGGGATCAGGGGACCCTGTCAAAAGCTTTCTCCATGTCAACGAAAGCCAGGTACAGAGGTTTATCCTTGGCTAGGTATTTCTCCTGCAGCTGTCTTACCAGAAATATAGCATCAGTGGTGCTTTTCCCTGGCATAATCAAATTAAAGACACAACTAAATGAGTTACTAATAGTTTCATGCTATTATGATTCTTGAACAGGCATATTTATAAAATACAATATGTATCTCAAAGCAATTTTTCAGGCTCTGTGTATACATAATATAAATTTTAAAAGCAAGGAATCTAGGCAGTAAGAAAAGATGACAAAATGTGGAAGAAAACGTGAAGCGGGTTGGTGGAAAAAATGGAACGAGAAAAACAAAACAAGATTGTGAACTATGATCCTTGCCCTCCCTGGTTGCAGAAAACTCATTAAATACAATATATAATTGAATGCCTATATATGTATAGATACAGAAATACACACTTACACATGTATATACATTTTCTATTATTTATCCTTTTTTTTTTTTTGTCAGCTGTTCAAGAAACTGAACTGTTGTCTTGCTGGGGCACCACCTTGGAGTGTGTAAATCAGTAGTTCTTAATAATTTTTCTTCAGAACCTTCTTTTAAGTAGCTGTTATGTCTAGCATCCACCTAAGTGGCAAGTGAGGTATCATGACTAAACTAATGTAACATGAATGATCATTTCTGAGTTTTACTCTGAACATAGATTGCATAAGCTTTTAACAGCAAAATAATAAAAAATTAATAAAGTAAAATGTTGTAAAATTTACTTTATACATTGCAAGTTAATGACTTCCCTTTGCCTGATGAGATCTCATTTTATTTTAATAGCCATTACTAGTCTTATCATGTATAATATAATTACTACTATAGGTGAAAATTAATATAATTATGTTATCCACCACCCGCTGAAACCCAATGCCCCCCTTCAACATGCCCAGTACCCCCATAAGGGCAATACCACGCACGTTGAGAACCAATGGCGCAAATAATCAAATCAATTCAGTTCTTTTTTTCGTTTTGGAGTCTGGTATTTTTACTGAATCATTAAGTAATGATAATACAAACAATTCATCTCCAGTTGACAAGCAGTGGGAAATAAACACACACACACACACACATACATACATACTTGTATTCACACATCTGTTTGCATATATGTGTGTATGAGGGGAATAGTGTGTTTGTGTGTGTATTTGAATGTATATGTTCTAATGGGAAGAGTGTTAATATTCACAATCATAAAGTCGTGGCTTCTGTTCCTGAACCGAGTGATGCGATGTGTCTTTGAATACTTCATTTCATCTAATTACAGGCTGCACACCCAAGAATTAGCTCCATTAAATTATGTTGAACATGTATTCATAGAGCATTATGTAAGTATAAGTAGAGGGAGGTGAGAGTGCATCTAGAGGAACAAAGTGGTAAAGTTCCACATGGAATGCAAGTTGACTTTGGGCATGGGCTCCAAAACAGTTTGAATTACCATGGGCAAAAACCTCCAGAATGTTCAAATTGCAAATTGAGAGTAAGCTCACATATCCTACATTTGATGTTTGCTTCCCTTAGCTGATACACACCAACCAATACTGATTGCCCGGTAAGCATTTGCGTAGGGATTCCTATTCTTTCAAGGGGCTGCTCATGCCTTTTATGGTTATATACCTAGGCCGCAGCTTATAGCTGGAAATCTAAGTGAGGTTGTTCAAATAAGACCCAAGTCTTGCAACAAAGATGATCATAATATTCTTCATATTTGAGTCACTCTGAAATTCTTTATTGTCATGGTAAAGATGACCAAGTCAACTGCCATGAAATTTCTTTACATTTCATTTTTCAATCATACATATACAGTTGTCATGTCGACTGATGTAACACTTATCAGATAGTCTTCATCAGAAGTGGAACGAGCAAGTATTTCCCGGTGAACTGTGACTTGGTTCTGCCTTTTGTTCAGCTGAAGCAATCCAAACTTTGGAACAGCATGATGTATCGTTAAGTTTTCATTTCAAATCAGGTAGCACAAATTTTTCCCTCCAAAAAGGCTCTTCCTGAGTTATATTGACTCATAAGGCCGATTTTCTGATATTTGTGGTGTATATATTTGCCCCTGGATGGTACACCAGCCCATCACAGAAACATTTATTTTTTCCAACTGGATGGATTGAAACAGCGTGAAATGTGTTTTGCTCAAGAACACAATGTTGTGTCTGGTTGAGGAATCAAAACCACAGTCTTACAACCACAAGTCCAACACCCTAATCTCTAATCCGTGTGCCCCCAGTTTACAGAGACTTGCTTCTTTGGCAAATTCATGGAGAGTCAGATGATAACTTTGTTGTTGCACAACATATACACATGTTTAGTACTGCTGCATGACCTTTCGGAGTAAAACTTAGTCAGTATAGTTGTTGTTGTTGTTTAAGTTGAAAGAGTTTGAAACATGGTCAGGTGACAGGTACCTTTTTTTCTCCAAGAAATTTTTACTCAAATTCAACCCAATTGTACTTGAGGTTGCTAATGAAATATCTGGAAAATCTTTGGTGTTCTTTTCTCTGTTGGATTCCAAGTCAATTTTTCCCCACACAAATGTTTAATTTGATTATTTCCAATTTTCAAAGAATGGTGTCTAGAGTGAGATAAAATGAGTAATGACTAATTTCAATAATTTCTTCTCTTTAACTACATGGTGTGTAAATATATCAAGAAGAGAGCCGTTCTAGCAGACGGTGAAGAAGCTTTAGAGAATATTCTATGTTGAGTTTTTAGGTTTAGTTCAGTTTCGCTAATTTCACTAGAATGAATATGCAGGCACAGAATCCAAGAATATTCTCAAGTATTGAACCTGGAAAAGTACGGAACAAATAGCAACTAAGTCCAGAAAAGTACAAGATAAAAAAAGAAAACTTAAAATATTGCTTAAGTTAGTGTTTAAGCATTAAAATCATTATGAATGCCTTTTTATGTTACTTTTATTTTTACTTAAAAGTTTAAATTAAAATACTCAAGAAGGCATAGGAGTGTCTGTGTGGTAAGTAGCTTGCTTACGAACCACATGGTTCCAGGTTCAGTCCTACTGTGTGGCACCTTGGGCAAGTGTTTTCTACTATAACCTCGGGCCAACCAAAGCCTTGTGAGTGGATTTGGTAGATGGAAACTGAAAGAAGCCCGTTGTATATATATATATATATATATATATATATATATATATATATATATATATATATATATATATATATATATATGTGTATGTGTGTGTATATGTTTGTGTGTCTATGTCTGTCCTCCCAACATTGCTTGACAACCGATGGTGGTGTGTTTACGTCCCCGTAACTTAGCGGTTCGGCAAAAGAAACCGATAGAATAAGTACTAGGCTTACAAAGAATAAGTCCTGGGGTTGATTTGCTTGACTAAAGGTGGTGCTCCACCAGCATGGTCACAGTCAAATGACTGAAACAAGTAAAGTAAAGAGTAAGGTATTTATTTTCAATTTTAGTGAAATGACTAATTGCCTGCAAGTTTACACATTAAAATTTGAAATTACTAATTTATATATCTAAAAAAAAAAATCACATAATAGCAATTTAAGAAAATTTGACAGTCATAACACCTAAGTGTCTTTTTTTTTAATAAGCTAGAAATTCATTTCTACTCAATTTGTTCATTAGTTTTTATTCTTTTAAAATATTTTTCTAACTGTAAATAGAAAATACTTTGTTATCAGAAAATACAAACTTCAAAGAAATTAATTCTTTTGTCACTTTAAAAAAAGCTTTTTTTAACTATCTTTTACTCTTTTGAATAACATATATTCTACACGAGTTTTTTTTAATAACATAATACCTGTGATTTAAAATTTTTGGATAATGAGTTTTGTTAAAATAAAATTAAAAAGGAGTATAATACTAAAAACAAAACAAATGTTTTAGCTTGATACAAAGAAATTTTAAACTCAATATTAACCAGCTGAAACATTTTGATTCATTTTAATTTTGGGATTATTTACCATTTTTCTCATCACATAAGGCCAGGCTACTTTTTTCGTTGCTAATATTTTTTAAGAAAGTTTTCACCAAAAGATTTTCCTCAATGAACACATTCTTTTAAGCCTAATTAATATATATTTTTCTTTTAAAATAACCTAGGTATTTGATTCAAAGTCAATTTTTGGCCTTACTCTCCCATGTTTGACCTAACATTTTTTTTAATGAACCAAATATCAATTATCTTATCCCAGAGTGTAGTCAATGACTGGACCATCATTGCGAAAACATTGCATTCAATCTAGTTCAGAACTGAATTAGTAATGGAGCCTAGAAGTTGCCATGAATAGCTAAAAGTTGATCTTAAGAATATATTTACCTGTTGCAGTGGGTGAATGATATTGTGTGTCATTTTAGCTTCCATTTTCCCTAAATATTTAAAAATGTTTTTGTATTTCTGATCTTTCCAGATGGATAGTGATGTGTATGAATTGCTTTTCAAATGTTATCATACAAAACTAAAGAGGCAAATCTATTTTATCTCATCTTACTCATTCTGCTGCACATTAATTTGTCTTCTGAATGCACAAAAAGTATGGATATAATTTTCTGAAATAGAGCTCAGAATAAAATATAGAAGGTAGTGAACATTAAACAAAAATTTCTCTTTCTTGTCAAAGTAAAAAAATACAGTAAATATTAGTCATTGTGCCCCATCCACTCCTATATTTGAAAAGTTTTATACTACTAATCCAACTGCAAAGTCATTGATCAGATCCTCAAAATTAATCTTACATAATACATTTGTTTCGATGCTTAGTAGATATAAGGTATCTTGAATATTATTTTGGCAAGTTTAAAGTGATTTCTTTTGTGCTGTAAACCGTTTACCATTTCTGTGGCATCTCCACTTCTCTTGATGCGCTTATTTTGCCTAATAGTTAAAACACCTTTTATCATCATCATCACCGTTTAACATCCGCTTTCGATACTAGCTTGGGTTGGACGATTTGACTAAGGACTGGCGAACCAGATGGCTGCACCAGGCTCCAATCTGATCTGGCAGAGTTTCTACGGCTGGATGCCCTTCCTAACGCCAACCACTCTGAGAGTGTAGTGGGTGCTTTTACGTGCCACCGGCACGAGGGCCAGTCAGGCAGTACTGGCAACAGCCATGCTCAGAATGGTGTTTTTTATGTGCCACTTGCACAGAAGCCAGTCCAGCAGCACTGGAAACGATCTCACTCAAATGGTTTTTTCATGTGCTACTGGCACAAATGCCAGTAAGGCGACGCTGGTTAAC
>NC_069001.1:22725530-22733305 GCF_001194135.2 Octopus bimaculoides | reverse complement strand
TATATATATATATATATATATGTATATATATATATACACACACACACACACACATGTATACATATATATGCATACATACATGCATGCATATGCACACATAGACATACATTTGTATGCATGTATACACACTATATATATAGTAATATCTTTGCATATGAGATTTCATTACATTACTAAAAAGTAAACAACACTCAGTTCTTGGAATAAATAACGTGTCGATCATATTTCTAAGTTGTTGTTCTCCGTTATTCAAATTTACGTATTCGTGTCAATAGATATTCCTCAAGCAGTGCTAGCTAATAGACTGGAAACACACTTGATCATTGTTTGTATGCTCCAACAGTTTGTTCACATACCGTTAATCTTACGTCTCAAATTGTGCTCTCTGTGCTAACATTTCTCTGGTATTTATAGGAGTACATATATATGCTCTTATATATACACATATGTATATATATCAAAGACGTTCTTGGGCACTAATCATAAATGCACACACACATCAGTAATATAAATATGTTAAGGACTGAAACATGTAATATATATATTTGAGATTATTAAGTGTCAAATAAGAAAATGTGTCTAATATATAGAAACAGGAATATAAGTGAGATACTTCAAGAAATCCACTTAATCGAAATCAATATGCTTACAAGCATGTGAGTGTGTCTGTGTTAGAATTATAAGAATAGTGATGACAACGGCTTTGAAGTTTTGCTCTACTACAGACAGACAGACAGAGAGAGAGAGCGAGAGCGAGAGAAAGAGAGAGAGAGAGAGAGAGAGAGAGAGAGAGAGAGAGAGAGAGCAGTTGTTTATGCTCTTTAGTTTTTATGTTCCTTTATTAAATCTTTATCCGCTTTAGCTAGATTAATTATCAGAAATATACAGGTTTTTATTTCCCTATATAACATATAAACAAGTGCATCTTTTATAAATTATCATTTATAAAAGATTTTGCTGGCAAATTATTTTCAAATTTACAAACATTTACTTAATTGAAAGAAAATTCCTGGAGGACTTTCATCTAACTCTTCCAGATCTTACTGTTAAAACTATACTGAAACCATTTGTGGGGAATTTTTTTTTCATCACAGCAACTGGTCATACACCACAAGGTTTAACTGAACCTACTGAAGCAAGTCAGCATGCTTGCAAAATTACCATAGGCGATGATGATGAGGCTAAGATGTTGGAAAAGCCAAGTGCCCTCATGGACATCACCTGACACCTTGGTGAGGCAAGCTGCCAGCGTTGACAAGAACTTCATGGTATGTGACCCAGTCTCCCCGAACATCTCAAATGTCACAGGTTGGAAGAGATAGTTCACTGTCGGGTCTCGTTACTTCAGGGTTTTCTTCCATTCGGCTATGGAAGCAGTGACCGTCCTATTAACTGCAGCATCTAGGATGTGGGAGGGAGCAAAGGAGTCACAGACTGTTGCATCTCAAATGAGGCACTGACCTGTAACCCAGGGACAGAGAGTAAGACCATCTGGTCTCTTTCCATCACTTCTGGATAACCCTGACAACTTCAGAACTGAGGGGATATTAATCTGAGCCAGGGCCCGCTTAATGATTAAATTTAGCTCAGTGTGATGAGCCAAGTGACCAGCATTTAGGCAGCAAGACAGACCATGATGTCTTGTGGGGTCAAAGGTCTTACCATAGCGGCATCTCAGCCCTTTACAGACATCAGCTCTCACTGAGTGTGATGGAAATGTGGAGTTCATCTAGACTGAGTAGACCTCCAATGTTGACCTACAGGCAGGGCGTCAATCCAGTCCCCCGAGAATTTTGCACTAGCTGAAAGTAGGTGACACTTTGAAAATTGATCAGATTGATCAAGGATAGAGTTGAAAGTGGCACCTGAACACAGATTGCTCCATACTCTCTGTTTCCGTTTATCCTCCACTGTAACCAGAATTGACAAACCCAGCTCTCTCCATTGAGATAGAGTTTCTCCCTGTTGGAATTAGACCATGTTCAAGAGGAGAGGATGTTGCCTCCCAAAGGGGAGCAAGCGTAGATGGAGGAAAGAAAACAGGAAAGAGATGAAGATGAGTACTTGCGCAGACCTAGGTCCCCAAACCATTTTGATCAAGCAGCGTGGTCACGGGAGTCTGGGGAGAGTTTGACTAAGCAATCGAGTATCCGGAAGATTAGGTTGTCACAGTATTGAAGAGACGACAGGAACCTGTAAGAAGGACTAACTCTCAGAAAAATACAATAGCTTAGGAATCGACAAGTAATTTCTAAGTATAAAAAACCTAGGTGGGGCTCAGTTACTTCAAGGTTTATTAAAAAAAGTTGTTTGAGGTTAGCCATTTTGGATCTAAGGTTGGACTCCAAAGCTAGGTCAGTAATTGGGGATCCAAGGGAGCATCATGCTGATGAAGGAGGAATCGTGATTGAGTGGAGAGAGTCAACAAATAGTTTAGTAGTCTGCTCATGCAAAGCTGGATGGTTGAGGAGCCAGTGTTTGCATTAGGAGATGTTAATGCTAAGATCTCTACGACTAAGTTCCTCAATCATTGTCCTTGCAGCTGCAAGCACCTTGTCAGGAGGGCCTCCTAAACAAGCATCATCAAGGCACCAGGCATTTAGGTCTAGGTCAGCTTCCATCTTGTTAACATCATCAATACCCAATACGAATAGGGCAGGACCAAGTGGATCAAATAATTTGATGGGACAAATGTAGGCAAGGACACTCTAGGATGAGAACAAGTTTATGTACTGTGTTAGGTTCTCCAAGAGTTTGAGCCCAGTATCACGAGCTGACAGAGATAGTGAGATGCTGAGGTTGTAAGCCATCTAGCCCAGCACCAGAACCCGCTGGAAAAGAAGCAATTGCCCTCTAGACATTATCAGGGGCGAAGATGGGTTGTAGAAAACTTGGTGGGTCGGGCCAGTGTAGGTGATCATCTGAACCTCTTTTGATTATATTGACCACTACACGGTTACTGTGCTGGTTCCGGCATTGGACATGCTGGTTCGTAGGGTGTTCAATTGACGATCATAATGTCGTGGGTTCAGTTTCTAGACCAGACGGTGCGTTGTGTCCTTTAGCATAACACTTCATTTCCCATTGCCCCAGTTTATTCAAATGAAATTCGTACCAGGTGTAGCTTTCTTCTGTTCCAATTGTCACACCCTGGATGAGCAACCGAATCAAAGGATGAGGGAATCGAAAAGGTGTTTATGTCTGCTTGTGACTACACAGGCACCTAAAACAATTAGCGAAAGCATGGTATATGTTACCAAGCCATACTCGTTCGTAGATGACTTGACTATCCTTTGTCAATCCTGGCATATTTGAACTGTTCTACACTCTCTCAATGGATTCGTAAGGCGCACTATCGCGAAATATTGCATGTTGTAGATATCTAAACCTGGGGTGGGGGAACTCGTCTTTCTACAGTTCTGACCATAACATATTTTTTCTCGAAAGAGAGAAGGCGTATCGATCCCATCACTGGATAGTTAATTTATCAATCAATCTCAAAAGGATGAAAAGCAAAATGATTTCGGCGAGATTTGAACTCATTGAATTCAGAACCAGAACAAATATCGCGAGGCATGTTCTAACGACTACCACTTCGCTGCTTATATTGGTTTCAAATTTTGGCGCAAGCAATTTTGGGGTCGAGGTTAAGTCAATTACATGGGCATCAGTGATCAACTGATACTTATTTTATCGACGATGAAAGGCAAAGTTGGCCTACGCAGAATTTGAACTCAGAACGTGAGGACGGACGAAATGCTGCTAAGCATTTTGCCCGCCGTGCTAACGGTTCTGCTAGCTTGCCACCTTAATTCGCCACATATTGCAAACTGGAATGTATCTATGTGCCGCAACATTTTTATTTTCTGTTTTGGTAAAAATGGAAGAAAGTGGCATAACATGACGGGTGTAATTAATTTTGTGTATTGGCGACAGCAGAGAACGATGGCATATTTCAGAAATTCTTGGAGCGTTGCATTTTGTTTTTACTCAGCTTGTGTATAAGTGATATAATTTTGTGAAGTATATTCCAATTTTAATTAGTTTTAACATGAATTAATTTACACAATATTACATTTTCGTAAATATAGGCAAAAGCTTAACTAACACACAATTCCTAAAGAACTATATAAATACAATGAAATGCACAACCTGCTGCTACTGCTCGTAATGATCGGAAGATTTATTCAATAAAAGTAATATAAGAATATGTGAAACAATAATGCAAAAAGGAAGACAAGGCTTTCGCTTCGTTTCATCACGCCACAAATTACTTATTTTCAAGTCTTCCTTGTTTAAATAATAATTTAAAAATTGTTTCCTTACTTCAGGTATTTCGAATTTAATTACACCGCTGTTTTCCATTAGCTACAGTATAGAAAATGAGTTAGCGTCGATTGAAATTTGAAATTATAATTACGTCTCTCTACTCCACTTGCTCAGATATATGAAATTAATTACGCTGATTTTCTCTAATTTTATCCATCTTTCGTGCGATTCACTGCCCACTTAACGAGAAATATTACTAGTATAACTTAATTATGAAAATAATTGACTTCCAAAATAACTATTAACATGCATTTTAAGTCTATATGCACAAAATAATTAAACAGATTTTCTCTCCGATTTAACCACTACCACTGAGTAGCAACGCTAAACGTAAAATTATATGTTTTGTAAGCTGCGTGACTCATTAATATTTAAAATTTTTGTAATTCGAAACGGATTTTGTTCAAACTTTCATCCCTATAAATGCCTGTTAAGAAATAATTTGTAGACTTACATCGCAATTTAGTTCAGAAATCTTGAAATTATGACGTGTCGTTATTTCTTCGATAGGACATAATTAACAGCAATAAGTTTTTCATCTAAACCATAGGGTTGTTTACTCTTGCAGCATCTAATACTGAAATGGAACCATATAATGTCCCATTATCAAGACACCAAGTCGTGGCAAGCACAGATAGACTTTCAACATCAGTAATGAGGCATTGTATAATATTTGCTACCATGCGTTGAAACATTCCACCACAATTATGGTGACTTTAGTCAGATATTTACTTTCAGCTACAATGGTTGCCATTTTCGCATATTTGCAGTTGAACTTTGTTAACTTGCAGTCAGTATTGCACCTTTCCTTGGATTTAAAATTCAACAAGCCACGCCTTGTTAACAGTTCAAAACAACCGAAATACAGAGCTCTGTCAACCACAGAACTAAAACATTGTAGCAGAAGTTTGTTCACAATTTGGCTGTTTAGGCTTAAATATTGGCTTGTACGCCTGTTTTCTACAAGTGGTCACATTACCTGCTTTCGTGGTGGGTTATATATCGATCTAACCTTCCTGGCTCTCATCCCATCACGTAACACACTAGCCGAGCGCGGGAAATTTATGTCTACCGCTGGGAGCCTACCATCACCTATATAATGAAATCTTAGCTGCCATTTCTGTAGTGAGGTTGCGCGGTCGAGTTCGGATCTCGGCAGAGAGGAAGTTTATTTCGCAGGCAGCCTCAGGTATCCTTTGACACGTACATTTGTTCCTGTCCTCCAGCAGAAGTCATGTTACGTATTTGTTTTCCTATTCTACACTGTATATATCTTTTTCTTTATTGCTCACAAGGGGCTAAATATAGAAGGGACGACACAAGGGCAGACAAACATAAGTAGGGACAAAAAGAAAAACGAATGGGAAAATGGAAAAATAATGAAATGGAACGAAGCCACTTGACCACACATCCGAGCGACTACACCGCACACATCATATACCAACTGCATTAGAAACCATTGTACATTTGCTGACAGCATATTTCAAGATGTATCCTACAGCTTTACCGTGTTAATGCTTTTGAACAGGTTGAATTAGTCGTCGCAGTTTATCCTCCTGGTACCTGTTTCTTCCTTTATCTACACGCACACGTACATTTTAAACTGAAACCAGCTTTATCCTTCAACGCAACCAAGCTCGTTAAAACAGACTTCAAATATAGGATGCGTTCCTGTGACACATGACGTGGCCACTATCTGACTGTTGCTGCGTGTCAATGACGACCTCAAAATATAGCGGCATTATTACACTGCCGAGGAAATGGACGAGACAGTGTATACAGAAATTGATGCAACATTTGAGAACAAAGAAGAACTCGGTGGGGAAGACGAATTCATAGGAAAATATCTGGCATTCAGTTAAATAACTTCGGTAATTCCCAAATATTTCAAAGGAATTCGTCTGCAAATAATAACAGTACTGAATGTAATACGGTACCTGCGACCCAACCCTGCGACAGCAGGAGCAATGTGGTCGGTTTTTGATAAATGTGTTGGATCTGCAACACAGGATCATCGACAAGCGAGGTTCCATGATCTGTTGAATGGACGTAAGGCGCGTAATACGAGCCACGAGCATCTGCATGAATACTGCTTATTGGTCGATCTTGGTATTTACTGAATCCAGTTGGGTAATAAAGGGAATAGCTAGCAAGGTAAAGATGTTGTGCTGGTTGATTATATGGCAAGTATGTCTGGAGAAATAATATAGTGAACATAATAAATACTCAATGCCGTTGGGCAAAGAAGGAAAACTACGAGTCGACAACATATCTCTATACTATATGTATGCTATGTTATATTTTGAAACAGTATGAAGAAGTCGTGACTATGTGAATCAGAACGATCTGATTCTAAACTAAAGTCACCAGCGAAAGCTGTATTTAAAGTATCACCAATGCTGGAAAGTTATTGGTTGCATCGACTATGGTTTAAATTGGCAAGGTGAAACAATTTGCTTAGGCTTCATGGATATCAAAGTTAAACGGCAACTAACAACAAAACTGTTTTAATGCAGAGCTAGTGTGCCTTGTCATTAATTGTACACATGGTGTCAGATAAAATAAACGACACAATGACATCGAACAGTAAAGACGAATGCTTCCAACAAAATTACAATTCAATTAGGTAAATAGTTGGTAACAATTAAATCTGTACAAACTTCTTGACAAATACTTAAAATTATTCAGTAAGATGGTCGTACAAATGAACTAAAAGATTATATAATATAACTAGTATTTTTTACATTATTTACATTTGACGGATATTTGTCCCCTAACCCTAACACAACGTTTCGGCTGATATACTCTCCAGCCTTCATCAGGTGTCTTGAGGAAATTTCGAACCTTGGTTCTCATTCCTAAGATATTTTTCGATGTTATTATTATTATTATTATTCAGATCACTGCCTGGAATTGAACTTGGAATATTGGGGTTAGTAGCCCGCGCTCTTAACCACTACGCCATATGACCGTGGGCATCGTTTGTGTGTGTGCGAAGAGAGAAAGATGTTACAATGATGCATTTTGGTGAGTTGTTATGCAAATGTGTTATTCAACTCTTTGGCATTCATATATTAACAGTTCAGATGTTAATTATAAAAAAAATATGAAACCATTATTCTATGCTAATTTAGTTAATTGTAAGATAGAAATTTAAATGTTATAAAATGCTTTAAAAGAAATTTAAAATGCCAACGAGATAACAGTAAACCTACTTTTGGGCCATCCTGTATATATATATGTATATATATATACAGGATGGCCCAAAAGTAGGTTTACTGTTATCCTGTTGGCATTTTATATATATATAGCGCTCAAAACCTACTTCCTAATTTTGTTGAGAAAGTGCAGCTGAAATGGGTGAGAATGGTAGTTTGATCGCATTTATCATTATTCCATATATTTTTACTTTTGAAATATATCATTTGGATAATAAGAAAGTTGTA
>NC_069001.1:22721354-22724399 GCF_001194135.2 Octopus bimaculoides | reverse complement strand
ATATATATATATATATATATATATATATATACAGGGCCATCCTGTATATATATATGTATATATATATACAGGATGGCCCAAAAGTAGGTTTACTGTTATCCTGTTGGCATTTTATATATATATAGCGCTCAAAACCTACTTCCTAATTTTGTTGAGAAAGTGCAGCTGAAATGGGTGAGAATGGTAGTTTGATCGCATTTATCATTATTCCATATATTTTTACTTTTGAAATATATCATTTGGATAATAAGAAAGTTGTAGATCCTCACCAAAATATAAATTAACGAACAAATATTTCTAAGTATATAACAGGTTTACAGCGTGTATACACTCGACGAATTAAATTTAATATACATGATCGATTAAACACAAATAGTTTAGAAAATAATTCAGTCTTTCAAATTGTAGACAAATATTTGTGGAAGTGAGTTGAATCTTGGATGTGCTTAACTTTAAATTGACCTCCATGCTAGATTTGAACACAGAACGAAGAAGAAATTTTAAAAGCCTAACAGTCAGTGTAATCTGTTCCGTCTTCTTATTAAAATATATCGCACTACTAATTACTTATAGACATTTCCTTCTGTCTCCTTATTATTAGTTCTAGGTCCATTTTAATTGCCTATTCATCAATTACACTGACATTCTTAATGACTCGGTGAAAATATGAACAATCTCTAATATCTTTTTCTCCACTTCTAAAACATATGACCTATCTGACTTTGCAAAAGAATCGAAAATTCAAGAAATTTCTGTATTAGTTGACATTATTAGTACACTACATATATTAGTTGTAATTTCTTTGTGTAATTTACATTCAAGGTTTCCTACTACTTCTGATAGAGTAAGTATTCGTATAAAACGCATTTTTCTTTAGGTGTAGCCATGATCGAACTGACGTCTGGTCAACGATTACTATCCGCTTCATATTTCTTTTTTGTCTTTTGAAATAGTAAGTTTGAGGTGAGAATGGTGGTATCTGAAGTTACTGTAAGTAGCATGAATGCAATCATATAACATGCTAAGATTAACAGCATTCTCTTTGTCACTTTGTCGATGTAATATTTTCTTCTTTCACGCAATACGACAATTTCTCCAAGATATCGTAATCATATTTTTGTGATTAAAAAGTAGTCCTGCTAGAAAAGTAATTTAAAGAAAATCTCGATGTTTTTTAGAGAAGTACTTGTGCTGTTGGGAATCCCAAAAGCTTTAACGAGTCAAGCAAAAGCGTTCCATCGAGAAGTTTTTGAAAAATGCTTAAGGCAGTGCCGAAGGGAGGAGGATGCCACCACCCAAAGATTCAGATATGACCAATGCTTTAAAAAATTGATGTAAATTATGTAAATGCTACTTAAATTATTTTAATGGTTAGCTTTTCTGTCAAAGATGGCTGGATTTCTGACTTTCGCTACTTCGTAATAACTACAGTTCAAATTTTACATAAGATCTTTTACTTTCTACGCCGTTCTGTGCATTTGTTTAGTACTCTCAGAAAATTCAAGAGTTATCTTCACAATAATTTGGTTCACGTTCGTGGAGATGTTGTCAAGAATATCAGTTCAAACGGTTTAGATGTAACAATTGTAAGTAGCAAAAATGTGATCAAATATTATCTAGCAGTCAAAACATTATTTGTGTTGTACCATCATTATAGTTTTAGATAGATTACATTATCAATTGTGGAGGCGCAATGGCCCAGTGGTTATGGCAGCGGACTCGTGGTCATAGGATCGCGGTTTCGATTCCCAGACCGGGCGTTGTGAGTGTTTATTGAGCAAAAATACCTTAAGCTCCAAGAGGCTCCGGTAGGGGATGGTGGCAAACCCTGCTGTACTCTTTCACCACAACTTTCTCTTACTTCCTGTTTCTGTTGTGCCTGTAATTCAAAGGGGCCAGCCTTGTCACACAGTGTCGCGCTGAATATCCCCGAGAACTACGTTAAGGGTACACGTGTCTGTGGAGTGCTCAGCCACTTGCACGTTAATTTCACGAGTAGGCTGTTCCGTTGATCGGATCAACTGGAACCCTCGACGTCGTAAGCGACGGAGTGCCAACAACACAACATTATTAATTAGCTTAATCATCGCGTTCTATGATTTACTGGCTTTTCAGATAGTCTAAAAATATTCGGACAAAAAGCTTAGCTTCTACCTCAGTTATCCTCTCGTATTACAGTTATTTATGGAACTACTGATGTTTAGTGCATTGCAGTTTTTTGACTTCTTTTATACGTAGTCTTATGCGTACGTTGAAGATACAGAGGCCAAATCTCGAGCCTTTGGTATTTGTTATCGCCATTCACAAACTATTTCAAAAATGAACAAAATACAATCGATTTTTAAGCTGAAGTAAATATTTCTTTGAAATGGGAAAAGAAAATTATCGCCATTTTTTTATTCAATATCGTAATGTGAAAATAATGCTTGCCTATTTTTTGTTGTGATATAACCATGTTATGTTTCTTAATATGCCAAGCTGCTGAACGAGCAAAACTTCTGTCCTTTTGTCTTAAAGAAAACCTTTATAAACAACCTATTTTTTCTCTTTTGTAGATCAATATATAATGGATGTATGACATTTCACGAGAAAGAGGTTTTCTGTGTCTATGAAATATGCTGGATATTCCTCAAATCTAAAAGGTCCTTTAAATGTCACCTTCTTGTAGAGCTTGTAGATTTTATTAATGTTATAGACTCAACGGATTTTGATTAAATAGATTTAGAAGATTCAAGTAACGAGACTGACTGCACTACGACAAATACCGAAGGACACACTGCCAGGTTACACTGTAATCAGAAATACGAAAACATTTTTCTTTCAAAATATTCCCTTCGGAAAAGAAGTTGACAGTCGCAAAGCAATTTGCAGCTCAGTAGACTCATGGTCCTCACCTCACAGACATTAGCAACAGCCAATGGTTTTAAATCACATCATTAGTAAAAATACAGCGAATTAGGAAAATTATTTTATTTTTGTTGTTTAAAAAGTAATATATGAAGCTTTGCACTAATACAGGATTTCATGACTGTAAACATGCTTCTG
>NC_069001.1:22719819-22721309 GCF_001194135.2 Octopus bimaculoides | reverse complement strand
AGGGGATAAAACAGTGTGTAACAAAGCCTGATATCGATGCTCGATCTTATCATTAGAGAGCGAATTACGGAGGGGCTCTGAAATGTAAAATATTTACAGCACGATATTCTGAACGTGTTTCTTACTACTATAATATCAATAATCAAAAAAGAAATTTTAATCAGAAATGATTAAAATAGGTAATTTCGCATTACTTGTGACTAAGACAAAGAAATTATCGAAAAAAAAAAAAAAAAGGTTTGTGCTACGTTTTTGTCATGTTACGAATCAATTGGGAATTAGTTTAGAGGAGAATCGTTTCTGCAATATATTTTGTCGATACTGAACACTGGCTGTTTGCTTCCGTCAGGCGCAGAAGTTGTTGGCGTTGAAGCGAAACTACTAGTTGTACTATTCCCACTCAATGTTGACTGCCGTTCCGACGGACCAGCAAGTGGTTAACTGCTTAAAATATCAAAATTGCAAGAAAATATTTGGTCATACAGCAGCAACTCAACTTGGTTCACTTTTCTGTGCATCAGTAGTTACAAGCAGAAAAAAATTTGGACTGCCAGTGGGTATGAAGAAGTCCCAAATAATGCGAAATTACCTATTTAACTCACTTTTGAGTAATTTCTTCATTGATTATTGATGTTATAGCAGTCAGAAGCATTTTCCGAATATTGTACTGTAAATATTTTACATGTCTGTGCCCCGCCCTAATCCGTTCTTTATCCGCTACATGCATTATGTTGCCCTATCCAGTCTATGCCTTCATTTGCTTTGCATACTCTATCGCATTTTATTCAAGATTCCAAATTATCATTTAGGGTAGGTCACTTCTGTAATTTTTGTGCTTACCGTGTATTCTTCGAACAAGTTCTGCTATGAATGAAGCCTCTTGAAAGAATGCTGTTATCTACATTTGATATGAATGCACCAAACAAATTGAAATCTAATTACAATTTCAAAAAACTTTATGCCGAATGAGATAAGCGGGACGGCAAGAATATGTGGCGTTTAATCAAACTACAAATTACTTAAATTATTAAGAGCGTGTTGGTTTGATAAAAGCCAGATCGGAAAAAGCTAAAATTGTTGGAAACCGATCGACAAGTAGTGATCCTTCTGCTAGTTAGTGAGACTGTGGTCAAATTCGAACCACCACGTTTGAAATTTCAGTTATGAACCACAGTCTACTCATGTTCTCATAAAAGGCAAGGCCAACCACTTGAAAGAAGAAAACAGCCGCGTAAAATGTTTATCTGTCAATCAGCATTGGTTGGTGGGTATCAACTAACGCTAGCGAATATCGAAGGAGGGTTGTGTAAGCTCACCACTAATTTGCAATTTGAAGGTTCTGGAAGGTTTGACCAGAGTTATATAACCTGGTGATTTGAACCTCCACATTAGAGTTAACTCAGATTCCACAAAAGACTTGGTCATTGTGATCTCACCTGCTTCTTGTGCTTGTATATATATATATATATATGTATATATATATATATATA
>NC_069001.1:22717883-22718925 GCF_001194135.2 Octopus bimaculoides | reverse complement strand
ACGAATCTCCCCAAAAAATTGGCAAAAGTCGACATTTCTAAATTGCCCCCATTTCCTTCATTTTGAACTTTTTCAGAATTTTCTTTTGTTTTTCAAAATATTAAAATATGCCGAAAAATACGGAGATTATGATTCTGAAAAACATTTCCAAAAATCTTTATAAAAATTCTTTTTAAGAATTTTTTTTTTTGTAAATATGCGGAAAAATATGGGCTTATGATTCAGACAAAAATTTTGAAACATTTTTATAGTTACGGTTTTAGGGTTAGAGTTAAGGTTAAGGTTTTAGAGTTAGAGTTTTAGGGTTAGTGTCGGGGAAAAATGTCAAAATTGAAGAAGTTGGGGAAAGAGGGTGAAAAATTTCACAATGCCGATTTTTGGCAACTTTCCCGAACCTCCGTATCCGAAAACGGGGATTTTTGGCAAAAAAAGTTTTGAATAAACAAATTTGGGAGAAAATGGGGGCTAGGAAAAATAGAAGAGGCATTAAGAAGTTGAGGTTAAGAATTGCTTTAACAGTTAGAAAATGTTTGACATTTCAATCATCACCAAAAAATGAAGCTGTAAGACTTTACAAGGAAATTGTATGTAAGAAGTAAAGCAGAACTGATTTGTAACTGTACTGCCAAAGTTCTGCAACTTAATAGCAGATGTATCCAATTTAAGAAACGGAAGATAAAAGCTAAGTGGAGAAGTATGGAATAACTCATTGTTATACGCTTATAGAAAAAAATAGACACGTACCTTTTAGAGAGCAAAACGTATTTGAGAACTATTGTATTAGACGTTTGTCTAATCAGAGAGCAGAAATTGAAAGAAGATATATGAAATGGACGTGTGTGTGTATGTGTGTGTGTGTTTTGCGGATAATTTGGCGGGAGTTTTGCAGTCAGCACGAGGTGGCTTCTGTTTATCTCTCGAGTCGAACTGTTGTGAATTTGTCAGTAATAGAAATTCCAGGACAAGTGAAAATATTTTTTTGATATGTGGTTTGAAGTCAGCGTAAAAGCGAAAGAGAGAGAGAGAGAGAGAGAGAGAGAGA
>NC_069001.1:22704251-22717699 GCF_001194135.2 Octopus bimaculoides | reverse complement strand
ATACAGAATGTGTGGTGTGTATATGAATTGCTTTTGTGAGTGTGTGTGAAGGGACAGAGAAAGTAATGTTGATGGCGTGTGTGTATATCAGAGAGAGAGAGAGAGAGAGAGAAAGAAAGAGAGATAGAGAGATAACTGAACATTTTTCATTCAGTTTTTGTAGTGAGGGAATGAGAGAGAGAGAGAGAGAGAGAGAGAGAGAGAGAGTGGTTATGTATGTATGTATGAATGACTTCAGTGACACACGCACACGCGCACGCACACGCGCACGCACACGCGCACACACACGCGCACGCGCACGCAGGTTGTTTTAATCGATTTTCTCGGTAACTATGGAGGCTAGAAAAAAATACAAACCACATTCTGATCTATGCAACCGTCTCCACATGTGTTTTTCTTGCGAATCCACCCAGCCGTTTGGCTGTGAACCTCAAGACAATAAAGAATACAACGCTCGCCCATGTCAAATTTATATTATAGATTAATCTTAGAATACATTTACGACATAGGTTAATTTGTCCTTGTGTTTTGATGTTGACGTCCATCTATCTATTTATCTGTTCTATTTTCCTTAACTTCTAATATAATGTAGAACACATGCAACATGACAAATCTAACGAGAAAACCTGTTATATCTTCCGTGTTGTTGATTTTCAAGTATCGCCTACAGACACACACAAATGTTCTTCAACATCGCCTAAATGCACGTACGTATATATGTAAGACTTAAATAATAAAATATATTGTAGGTGTATATAAATACATATTAATTTGTATGGTCATTCTTATCCATGAATTACGAAATGATTAAAATTCAATGAATACATGAATTTGGAAGTAAATTTGATAAGTATTTACAATGACAATGCTTGTTATGTTTCGGTCTTATTAGACCTCCACAGTCAAGAAGATTTACATATAAGTATCAGATCCTAGCTTGATTCTGAGATGTTTTGTTGTGAAAACTGTCTCTCGCCAAAATGTCTGGTGCTGTCGCTATAGTGATACCAAAAGGTCAGACTAACTTCCCAAAACATGTCATCCTTTAATTTATAAACAATTTAAATTTTGTTGTCTATTCCTTCGTCGTTATTGACAAGTATTGCCATTAACAGTAATTCTTTTCTCTTCTCGTCACAAATATAATTAAGAATACATTATTTTTGGCTCGACATTTTAAATATAGCTATCCACTTTTAACTATAAAGATGAATAAAAGAGAAAGTAGTGTGATTAGAATTCCAAATTCCTGAGTAAAATATTTAAATCTTCTTCACTGCTATATTACACATAGTTTCAATAAAAGAAATTAAATGACTCACCTCAAAATTTAAGCATTTTGCATTTAATTCGAAAGAGAGCAGACGTGTCAAAATAACAAACTAAGAGAACAATAATTATTGGTCTCTTTAATGCAGCGAACTGACAGAATCGCTAGTACTCCGGGCAAAATTCTTAGCGGTATTTCGTCATGTTCTGGGTTCAAATTCCACCGAGGTCAACTTTGCCTTTCATCCTTTTAGGGTGGATGAAATAAGTACCAGTTGAGCACTGGGGTCTATGTAACCGACTTATAATTATTGGTCTGTACGAAACTCTAAAGTCAATCCCAAAAAGTATACCTACTTTGATATAGAAATAATAATAGGAGATTGATTATATGTAATGATTATTAGGACTACTGATCAATGAACATTAGTGATTTAGAGAAAAATTCTTACGATACGTTTAATATGCAAATATCTAGCATACAATTCAGGGGAAAAAATCACGAAAATATTACAAAACATAGTGGCAATTCTCAAAATAGAACAGTGTTCAAAAGAAAAAAAAAATCCTGGTTAGTTTCCATGTAAACTAATGCATCGCATACTCTTTTACTCTTTTACTTGTTTCAGTCATTTGACTGCGGCCACGCTGGAGCACCGCCTTTAGTCGAGCAAATCGACCCCAGGACTTATTCTTTGTAAGCCTAGTACTTATTCTATCGGTCTCTTTTTGCCGAACCGCTAAGTTACGGAGACGTAAACACACCAGCATCGGTTGTCAAGCGATAGTGGGGGGACAAACACAGAAACACACATACATATATATGGGCTTCTTTCAGTTTCCGTCTACCAAATCCTCTCACAAGGCTTTGGTCGGCCCGAGGCTATAGTAGAAGACACTTGCCCAAGGTGCCACGCAGTGGGACTGAACCCGGAACCATGTGGTTGGTAAGCAAGCCACGTACAACACAGCCACTCCTGCGCCTGTGTATGTTCCTTACTAGCATCATTAATTGAATTATATTGAATTATTCAGGTACAAACACTACTTTAAGTATCTCATTCGGAGTATCACATTCACTTTCTCAATTTGCAAAGAACAAAACGTAAACCAATTTTAGATATGACATAGAATCATAAAGCTGAGATATAGTACTGAATACTTAAAAATTACGAATCTGATTTTGAGTTTTTCGTTTGCTCTATATCTAAAGGATTTTGAACATTGTGTATCAGTGCCTTTGTCTTTTTATTGAATAAATTAGCTGTGCGAATGCAGTTACAAAGGTCAGAGTTAACTGGCCAGATGAATGAAATATAACTTACGTATTCAGTATTTTACATATGCGATGTTTCAAGCTGAATGGTGGTTAGATAGTTTGGTTTTTTACAGGGGTTCGCCTCATTTTAGCTCCTCAATAATTATCCGTGCTACTTCCTTTATATATTTGACATGAATAACAATAGTTTAACTTCATATTTGATACTTCTAGAAATGTTCTCCAGTTTTTGTTTACGGTATATATTGTATTGTAGCCCCGTACACCTATAGATTTATCGTATAATATATTCATGAGTATTTTATTTCCATTAAATAAAATAAAAGATTCTGTCTATGTGATGTTATCAGAATTATACCGCAAGCCGAATGTTGGGAATCGTCGGTCTGCTGTGCATAGGGTTCATTACCCTGCATACAAGATAACACCAGAGATATATTTCAGAAAGTGCAACCAGAGAATGCTTCTTCAGATTTTCTTTTCAGTTCGTTGATGCAAGATTGAAGATACTGATAATCACCGAGTCTATACAGCATGTTCCGTATAGAACAATTTCGTTTGTTTCAGATATTTTAGTTGAGATTAAGAGATTAAGTGAAAAATTTATATATTTGTCTTCTGCAATTTACACAATTTGTTTAAATGTAATTACTGAATTAGCCAAACTATCGATAACTATAATTAGTACAAGAATTAAAATTCATAGCAGACAAGTTGATTTTCTACAAATAGTTTATTTCAGCTGAACACTTCAAGTAAAAATAAATCTTCCAGCTTTGAAAGAGACTCGTACACATGATTTTGCTCGTATTTAATGACTTTTAAGAATGGTGGATTTCTGGTATCCAGTATCTGATACCAAATGACTAAATGAACTGCAAATTTAGTTCCATCTTATACTCTGAGTTCAAATTCGGCTGTCACTGAATATGTCTATCTTCTGAAGACAAAATATCAGTGAATGACGGATATAATATTACACCTCTCTGAAAACTTGTGCCCATTTTTAATTCTACTTTTATCTTGTAAAAGGGGAACAGTAATTGTATTTGTTACGATGAGCTATTCACAGCATTCCTGAAATCCAGAGTCACATGAATTTACTTATACAGTAATCTGTCGCCATATCGCGGTTCACCTATCGCGGTTCACCTATCGCGGTTTATTATTTAAGCTTACGTCGATTCCTCCGTGATGTTGTTTTGCATTTATAATAAAATAAATATATTCAAATTATAAAAATAATAAAATATGCAATACAGTACTGTTTCTACTTCGCGGATTTTCACATATCGTGGGGTGTTTTGGAATGTAACATCCACGATAGTCGAGAGATTACTGTAACGCAGCTACAAGGTAAAAAATATCATAACTTATTACATTTGAAGAGCACTGATTTTCTGATTTACTCGTTCTTATTTAGATTCTGCGCTGTCACACACGCACGTATACATACACATGTGTGTATAGCTGGATTTCTTAAACGTTTTGCGTTCTAAATTACATTAACATGATAGAACTTGGTTCAAGGTTCTCCACAATAAGATTAAATCCAGATTTACCTGGTTGCAAGACGAAATTTATCGCACAAGCATACTTCTGCATATCTTAGAGGTCGTTATTAAAATGATCATAAAAAAACTTTTATCTCGGGTGAAATATTAAATTTATCGTTATTTTGATACCTAGATGAAAATTCAACTTAAAAATTCAGAACATAATTCAAAACCAAAAGAGACTTGTGCAAAAACGAATGAAAAATTCTACTCACAAGAATAAGACAATTTTACTTTATCTTTCCAGATTTTTGCAAAAACATCAAGTAAACTTTCCTTATCATTTTGAGGAAATATTTTCCGGATTGCATTTTTGTTTTATGTCGATATAAAATCAATTTAAAGAATAATGTGAGGAAAATAACTCTGATAATAGAATTGAATTCTTGGAAAGAAATCCTGAAAATGTCTATTAGTAGTTAGAAGGAAACGGTGTACTCTTTATAATAATTTGACCTACTCTTTCACGAACTTGACACTTGAGGTTAATAAATAACCAGAAATGTCACAATTTGTGACAGATTTGATTCTCTTTCTTCTAATTGTTATACTTTGTATTATTATTATTTAATTTTCGAGGGAAAATACTGTAACAAAAATTGTGGCTAGACACTTTGACTGACAAAACGGTAGCTTAAAAGAAGTAATCAATTATTGATCAGATGTTAATAACCTTCGTTAATTATCCATTGTTAACATTGCACCATCAGTTAGTCTTCAGTCACTTATTTTCACAAAATGACCAAAAGGAGTTTTCTAACATACACTAAAATATTTGGAATTAAGAAATGAGAGAAAAGACTAAGTTGACCATAGATTTCATATCAAAGGTTTCATGCATGGAATCGCTACCAAATTTTTCTTCATAAATTGTTAATGATTTCTTTCATCCGTTGATATCTAAGAAGACTTTCAAATAAATAAATTACATCAGGGGAAAGACTAGCATTTCTTCCAGAAATATGAGGATACATTCATTTTCGGTTATAAAATTCAGCTGTGGAATACAGGGGAGGAATTTTCCTGCCCTTCATATGTTCATATAGAATCTCAGATGTTGTGATGGAAGTTTAAATGAAATACAATAAAGCAAAAAACCGTCAAGACGGTTAGTAAGTCAGAATTCTATGACATAGATATGATACATTTTACAAACATTAAATAACGTAAATGAATCATCTGTTTAACCCATACCAACACGAAAAACGGACATTAAATGATAATGATGATGTCTATGCTTACAAGAAGTATTTTAGTCGTTTGGTCAAACGAAACTTAAATGCGTTTAAGAAGTTCGTTTTGCTTCAACCTTGTTTTAAGTTTGATCCCATTTCAAATCACATTTGGGATGTGTTTTCTATTACAGCCTTAGGTTGACCAAAGCCTTATGATTGATGTTTAGTAGATGGAAACTGGAAAATGCCTGGAATCCCATCAGAGAGACTGTTCCTTATTGTATCCCCTTAAATTTACACCACCAGCTGGTCCTTGGACTTCTTCATCGCATTTCACTTTGTGTTAAAGATTCAAGAAAGGCCTAAGGTCTACAGATGCCTTCTTTTCTCCCACGTGTTACAGAAATGGTCAAGGCAGCTATATTCCCTCTTTGATTAAATCATTAACAGAGAGAGAGAGAGAGAGAGAGAGAGAGAGAGAGAAAGAGAGAGAGAGAGAGAGAGAGAGAGAGAAAGAGAAAGAGAGACAGACAGAAAGAAAGAAAATACCTGCTTATTTAATTGTGATTTAACTGGTTGAAGATTCCACCGCTACTTGTACACTTGAAGTATTACACTTAATATAATACTTAGTCAGCACAAGTATTACACTGTGTGGCTGTATACATCCCTTTGGATTACAGAAATAGTTCATCCGAAGGACTTTCAAATAGTTCTTTCAACCCAGTTTTATCCACAAGGTTCTTGTCAGCCCAAGGTTGTGGGAGAACTTACCTGCACTAGTAGCTATCAAGTATGTTTGAACCCAGCACCCAATATTGCAATTCAAACACCTTAACTCTTTGACTGGGCCTATACCCTATTACAATATTGAACTAAATGTTCTGACACAATTATACAACTTTAAATATTATTGCTCACGCTGACGTAGTCAACTGCAGAAAGAAACGGGAAAATCCATGAAATCAATATAAGTATTAAAAAGTCAATATATAAGATATGGTAATAATAACAATGGTTCAGGAAATATATTTTCTCTCTCCCACATCCTGAGGTCTTTTATGTGTTTTCTAGTAGGTCATATTTACAGTAACTTTCGTATTTTAATAATAAACCACTTCTTTTGTTCATATTTTAAAAGTTATTTTCCCTTTATTTGCTTGCCCTTACTGCCGAACTTTATAAGCTATTGCATGTTATTTACAGAATATTTATGATAAGCTTAATAGGAATCAATAGTCTTGATATTTATTCATTTGAACTTAACTAGAAACTTATTTAACACAAATATTTGTTGATGAAAAGATGTTTGAAGTGATAATCCCCTGCAAACTTTCCTAAATTCATTTTGACATGTTCAACTCATGCTACTAAGTAAAATCACAAAGGACGTTTTAAATGTTAATTATAGATTGAATATGTTGACGTTGGCGGAAAAGCGAGGGAAATTAATTCAAAGTTAAACTTCAATGTTTACAAGTATCTGGGGAGTTATTAATGTTTGACGTCAATCGGGGATAAATAGTATTTCAATTTTATGGTAATGGAAAGGATTAAGATAAGATAAAATGTTAACACATCAAAGAGGACATTAAGCTAATAATGTGTTTGATAAAACCGATTATAATCAGAGAGAAATATGAAAAAAATATCACAGGGAAATGTAGTTTAACAGGAAGCAAAGGAAGAAATATAGCAAAAGGAAAATTTCAAAGTACAATTTGACATTAGCGCATGAGTTGAGAATCTGCTGCGCACAGTCACCTTTTACTTGCTTGAGTTTTAATGTGTTTTTGAGAACTACGTTAGTATTAACGAACAGAAATGAATTACTATGTAGGCAGCAGGAAGCTTGACTAAATAATTCAGATATTTTAAAGAGAGCTATGATTGTCATCAAATAAGGTAATATGTCTGAAGGCTGTATTTTGTGTTATGTGAAATACTCTCACATGTAAAAGTCATCTTTGGCATTAACTATTGCTGTTCGTATGGTGTGATTTGAGAGAAATTTTGGCTGCTCTTTCTCATAGAAAGGGTGCAGGAGGGGAAGGGTGCGCAAACAGTGTCACATCATCTAGTATTTACATTTTTCTGATATCGGTGGAGGTTATCAATATCAAAATCTAATTTGTAAGAATGTAACGAAAAATTTAAACTGTTTTATTTGAGTCTTCTAAGACTCTCTTCAGGTTTTTTTATAACAGCTTCAGGTATGTCGTTATGAATTTTATATTTCCTTATAAACACCCTGTTGCACACAAAATAATTATGACCTGGTTTCAACTAACAACAATGACACTGAGTAAGATATAATGAATCTGGTCTGTTGTAGAAGGCCCTACGCAGTCACTCGACCTGCTAGAAATAGTAGGTCTTAATTTCTCTTAGATCAAACCCTTTGCTGATTTAAACAGAATAATACTCATTGATGTATGTAATCGAGATAGACAAAAATACGGGATGATCACGGTCGGAACAGATGAAATCAAAAGTCTGCAAGATCACGGCTGATATGATATTTAACAAGACCAACAGTATAATATAATTCAGAATTCTTAGACATATTAGGACGATTTATATATGTAAGCATCCCAAAGAATGCAAGACTTTCATACTGTCTTAGACATTATACAAATGTCTTCTGATATGCATACTAAATAATTAGCATTCCAGTTAAAAGCAAAAATACTTTTTTATTGACATTACTCTTAGCTGACTAGCAAGTCAATTCGGCTGGTGTATTAAATATATTTTCCTAAAACACACACACGCGCGTGCATACATATATACATACATATTAAATCATATTTTTATTTTATCGTTTGAGGAAAGCTATTTTAATTTTTCTTCAATTGTTATGTTAAAGATAAATATTTAGCTCAACCATTCGATAATATAAAATAACAAAGACAACTCAAGCTGAGCGTACTGTTTAATATCTAAAATGTTGAGACAACATTATAATGATTATATTTATTGCTTTTCAGAAAATATTGGTTTTTGAAGGAAATTTTTTTTTAAGATATTTCTGCGTTTTCCGCATATATTAGTAGAAAAATTAAAAACATCAGCGACACATGCTTGTAGAATATGATCGAAATATTGTCTATTCATTTTCTGAATTATTGAAAAACTCGTGAAAACTTCAAGGGAAAGAAAAATTATTGCTAAATTAAAATAAGGGGAAAAATGCGAGCAAACTTTTAGACAGTTAAAGAGGTAATTTATCTATCTGTACATATGGACTTGGACAATCGATATTCAGTTAAATTTTTCTTTTCCATATATTATTTACTACTTGATACATAGATACATGCATGCATACATTGGCGGCGAGCTGGCAGAATCGTTAGCACGCCGGGCAAATTGCTTAGCCGCAATACGTCTATCCTTACGTTCTGAGTTCAAATTCCGCCGAGGTTAACCTTGCCTTTCATCCTTTCGGGGCAGATAAATTAAGTGCCAGTTAAGTATTGGAGTCGATGTAATCGACTTACCCCTTCCTCAAATTTTCAGGCCTTGTGCCTTCAGTAGAACGGGTTATTGATGATGATGATCATGCTGCAGCATTCATTCTTTCATCTTACAAAGCAGGAAAACATGCTCGAAGCATAGTAAGATCTTGACAGTATTTCACCTATATCTCTTCTAACAGTTTCTATACAGAGATCAGCCAGTTCTATGTATTATAAACCGTATAGCCAAATTCGATCAAAAGATGGTGACTCAGACCATATAATTTATTTTCTTGAGCTGAAACAAAGAGTAATAGAACATGTTTAACGCTAATAATTGCTAATAACACTGGCTCACTTGGCGACGAGCTATCAGAATTGTTAGCATGTCGGGCAAATTGCTTAGCAACATTTCGTCTGTATTTACCTTCTGAGTTCAAAACAAGGCCGATTTTGTCTTTCATCATTTTGGGGTCGGTAAAATAGGTACTAGTTAGACAGTGGAGTCAACGTAATCGACTAACCACTCTCTCCCGAAATTGCTGGCCTTGTGCCAAAATTTGAAACTAATAATTACTGCTCCTAATTATAATCACCATTTTAATAATAAAATCAACTCCAAATTTACCGAGGCTGAATTTTAACCCTCTGCCTGTAAGTCTTTACTAATTAGTGCACTAGAGTTCACTGAAACACATTGATAATAATGAATGTGATAGTATTCATGCTAGGAAATTTGCGCATGCCCTTGCTAATGTTTCTACATAGGTAAAAAGAAAAATCAGATCCAGCAGATTGCTTTTAGATTGAAGTATGGAGTCATATAACAGTGCTAAGTCATGTGATTTTAAATAAATTTATATATCCTAGTTGTATCAACTAAGAAATTCACCAAGAGACATTTAAGTACGTAAAGATGACAGATTGGCTTTATTCTAGTATACCAATTGATATTCTTTAAATCCATTAAAAATATGTTAGCAATAACCTCATTAACTTTTATCAACAATCTAACCATTTCAACTAATTTAAGCATCGCTTTTCTGAGATGCTACCTGCAATTTAATTACAAACGGAAATCTTTTAGCAAATCGAAGAGAAATACATAGATGTTAATATATCCTACTTATTCTCACCAATCTATAGCTTTTAAAACCCTAAACCTATTTAATAATATTAGGAAAATGACAACCAAATTGTCGTCAGAAAATGTTTCCAAAAATGACTCATATTATAATAAAGAAGTAAAATCTAATGAATTTTAAGAAACAGTCACTCACACATCTATAATTTCGTCTTCTCAAAGTACTTTTTCATTAAAAGTTTAGTCCATCATCGCTGCAGAAATCCTACCTTTAATTGATAAGCATTCCTTTACTGGCCATAGACTTAGAAGAAATGTTTAACAGAAGCAATCTGAAATGTATTTCAGTTGGACATATAAATGAATACTTGTAAAGCAGAAACCCAAATGTAAACCCAACAAATTAGTCACGCAATACTGAAAAGAACATACATGAAAGGTAAGTTACCTCCATCAACCAGACTTTGATGTAGTACGAAAAAATTGTATTATGTGGTTAGTTACATTTAAGCAACAGTACTTCAATCATTCTTCTTTGAGAGGAATTATATAGAAATGTTCAATTACATCGGGCATTTGAAAGAATATGCTACAATTTCGACATAAAGTATATGATTGAGAGACAATGAGAAAACAAGATGTGATGTATGTAAAACTCAAAAAAACTCGTTTTTAAAATCCTTCATAATTCTGCTGTCGAAATACAAGAGTTACATTAAGCATTCTTCACCACTTACATAAATATCAACTGAAAAAAAATTAAATTTTTTATCTCCAACCAAATTAAATGGATCTATATTTAACTTTCACCCGCTCTGCAATCTGCTTTTCTCTTTTGTTTTCAGATTTGTGAGCGCTGTATACACAATGGCTTGATTAATACTGTTATAGTAATACACGTGTGTATTCCAGTATGGTTCTGCTTTCATATACTTTATTAGTCGGCATTTTTCATTTCAGATTTCACATTTCTGAACTAAATTTAAACTTTTATTTTATTTCATGTTCATTTTTATATACATTTCTATCCATGGTTTCATTTTTATACTTACGTTTTTCATTCCTGCCTACCTTTGTTAATCTTGGTGACATAGCCATGTGTTCCATATTCGTTCCAACTCTGTAACTGCGCCCTCCACCACATCTATTGCCTCTTTCATTTGTAGGAAAGTGTCTTCAATGAAAACGTTCTAAAAGTGCAGTTTTTTCCTCTTCACATGAGTGATTGCGCTACATAAACGGAATCAGCAGAATCCCGCATTATCATATGGCAGTGGAATTTTTTCTTTGAAATTCCTCTGCCAATGATGTTAAAAGCAGTTAGAGTTTTGCATAACCTCTATGTAGCACAGTTCCTCTAAAACAGCTAGAAACCAAGCTGCTCTCCTCAAAATTTTCAGACTCTTTCCTGTTTTATTATCTATATTTCATGCACTTAGAGATGCCAGTAGGACCTTAGCAAAAAGGTTAGTTTGATTCCCCACGTCTTAAACGTTCCTTCGGAAACTTTTCAAATCAAAATCTTTTACCAGATTGTCGATAGAAAAAGATTATTTTTGACTTTGGTATGCAACTGATATTTGCTAGAATAGGTTTTGCTATTTTCCTTGTTTTTATGTAACTGGTAATATCATACAAAAAAGTAAAAAAAAAACAAAAAACATACAACAGTGAAAGTACCAATTTTCAGTCCCTTGGAACAGCTTCCTGATTATCCTAATAAAAACAACATGACCACTACAAAGAGGATTGATGAAATAGTAAACAAAATCATGATATTTATCTCTAATACCATCCATTTAGGTGTAAATCACATGAAAACCCAAAACATGGTATTAAATGTTTACATCCTATCCAGAAAAGCAAAACAATTATGACTTAAAATATATCAACGCACAAGGAACTAACCCAAAAGAATTTACCAAATAAATCCAGATAGCCAGAAGGTTTCTTTCTTTAGTTCTTTACTTATTCAGGAGTGTTTCAATAACCTGGGAATCTAGTGACACGGGCTTTCTGAAATTATATGTCTACGAATTGTTAGTGCAAGGAGACGTAACATCTCTCTTGCTAGTACTACATAAAATAACTAACTTTCTACATTGAGGATAAATATTGGATGGAGCTGAACATTTCATTTTGGTGTGTTTACTTCCTCTAAATTTAGCAGTTCGGCGAAAAAGACCGATAGAATAAGTACTAGCCTTTAAAAGAATGTAATTCATTCGACTAAAAGTTCTTCAAGGCGAAAGACTGAAATAGATAAAAAAAAAAAAAAAGATGCAAAGCGTCTGTCCAGTCGAAGCTCTGTATTTCTTTCCTCTCTTCCCTCTCCCTCTGCAATAGACACAATGATATTAGAAGCTCACATGGTCTGTGGACGAGATAACATTGTTTCTTTATCGCTTTGTGATCAACTCTTCTTTACAAGCATATCGACAACATTGATTGTGTTTTATGAATGGTCAAAATGATTCTCAGTCTTAACGGAAATCAGCAACTTAGTGATTGGTTATAGAGATACGTATTGACGGCGGTCATAGTAATTATTGTATGAGTAACTTTAAAGTTTCTAGTCATGATCAAAGTGCCTGATGCAAGATTTTCACGAACGCTAATGAATTTCGAGCAAGGGATTCGTAAATATTTTTTTGTTTGCTTTTTCGTTATGTGCGTTCTCGCCAATTGGGGAACATAAAACCCTTCTTATTTCTTTGTATGGCATCCATGGCGGCAGAATAGCATAAAGCTTTTAAGCTGAGATGCCCAAACCTGTACATCATAGGTTTAAGGTCACACTGTAATCTTTTCGATGACAATAGGAACAGTTTTCATGCGTAGACAGCTAAAAGGTTCCTGGACCACTGATGTGGAGGCAGTTTCTTTCAGATTTCGGCTCTTTCCCACCATCCCTATACTCAATCGTTTACACATTAATTCAGAAACCAATTAAGTTAGTGTAGGTAAAATAGAATGATATGCATACACACACACGCACGTACACACACACACAGGCATGTGCAGACACATGCATACACACACACACACGGGAATCCCATAATGAATTGAACTAGAGCTGCGAAAGTAAAGATATAGAAAGTGCTTGGTATGACTTGCAATTTGTATGAATCAGACTTACTAAAAATTCTTAGCTTGTCGGGTAACATCCGTATTGTGAGGAAAGATGGTCTCCATGTTTTTGCACAAAAGCAGATTAAAACTCAAATCATTTAAACATATCACTAGCTCAACAGTGAATACTGTCCAACAGCCAGTAGAATACCCGGAGTATTCTTATCACATACCTTTGGTTTCCTCTCTTCATCCTTCCAGTAACCTTCCTGCACAACACTCAGTCGAACTCATACATATATATGTATACTCCTATATATATAAACATATGCATATATATTAAGCTGCATACAAATACACTCACAACTGCATATAACCATGCACAAATGCACACAAGCGTATACAAGCCCAAAACCTTGATTTTGATCTGCATTTGTTTTCAGTCTTTCGTTTCCAACTCGCATTTTAATGGCTTCTTACAATATCTTAATTTTATTGCACAACGATTCGTATAATCTAGACAAAGAAATGAGGATATATATATATATATATATA
>NC_069001.1:22694460-22704036 GCF_001194135.2 Octopus bimaculoides | reverse complement strand
TATATATATATATATATATATATATATATGCGCATACATATAACCATACCGATACATATGCACCCATACATTCACACATCCACATATACACACATATAGTGACTTTTTTTTACCTTTGTTTCTTTATTTCCTGATCTTCAAATTTCGTTCACCAGGACTTCTAGTATCCCTTATTTAATTTACACTTCATAAAAAAATTAAAAAAACAATCTAACAAAAAAAAACAAAAAAACTTCCGATATCAACAAAATTATTGTTACCGAAATATAAAGTGCCACAAGGACTTCAATACTTCATATCAATTCTTATCAGCAAAATGCAAAATAAGAATTTTATATATGTGTTTGTATTTGCAAGTGTTTACTTGCGTGTCAAATTTTATCACTATATTTCATAAAACTTAGGAGGCTATTCTTGTATTTTGTGTTCTTTTCAAATTAGCTTTCTTGTATGCATGCATATAGTAGTCAATATGTATATAGACATATTCTCACAAGTACACAATAATCAGTATTGTTTTCTTTTTCTAATAGATTCTCCAGAAGAAAACCTATACATGACTATTTAATTATTGTGCTGAACTTCGTGGAAAATTCTATAACTGGTTGCATTCAATAAAAGCAAATTTTATGTTTGTGGGAATTTTTATTTATAATGTATTATTTTAGATATAAATTAATTTTAAAATATGTTATATTTACCTACATTAAGAACAAATTTAATAATTTCTGCTAATTTTTCAATAGGATATTTCATTTTCTACCCTTCAAGTTGTGTTTGGAAGACTACACTGTTAATGATGTATATATATCTACGCATGAAAATATATATATATTCCTTCTTTAATAAAATCCTCCTTTATCTTAATGGAGCTAGATTATTCTGAGGGACGTGGCTTGTGTTTGTAGGTCCTTATTTACTTTACAATGGTATTTGATAAAAGTCAATGTTTGCAGGATATGAAATCGCGTGGGCGATGCCTGAAAGTAAGAATTTTTCATTTCTTTCCAGCTGTTTCAAATAATGGCTGAATATTGACTTCAAGTTTTGGCACAAGGCCAGCAATTTCGTGAGAGGAGATAAGCCAGTTACATTGACACTCAGTACTCAACGGGTACTTATTTTATCGACCCCCGAAAGGATGAAAAATGAAGTCGACCACGGTGGAATTTGAACTCAGAAGATGAAAATGGATGAAATGCCACTAAGCATTTCGCCCGGTGTGCTAACCGTTCTTCCCGCTGGCCACCTTAAATAATGACTGAAGATTAGCATGAGTAGCACATGTAATATTTCGTTTTGACAATCAGAGATTTTTGTAGCAAAAACACTGGATGTTTTAACCAAATATATTTAAATCCATTTCGATGAAATTTCAAATATAAGGAGTTGTAGCCCTATGTGATAGTCTTTTACTCATTATAATAAGTAATACACTGAGCCAGGTACTGACAAAGTACATATAACGACTAACAGTTACTCATTTCTTGGTTCTTACAAACCAATTGTGGTACACTTCACAAATGTTTAGACTTGTCAATGAGGTCTGGTATTTCTTCATTGCTAATTTATTTTAGACCAGGCTAATGACTAAAGTAATCAGAATACAACTTTTATCTTTCATATTTTACTCGCTTAAGGTACTAGACAGTGGCCATGCTGGGGTACTGCCTTGAGGAATTTTTAGTCGAATGTATCAACCCCGGTACTTATCCTATCACCTTCCTTCGCCGAGCCGCTAAGTTACGGGGGAGGTAAACATACCAGCACCAGTTGCCAAGCGGTGGTGGTAGGGTGGGAGGACAAATGCAGATACAAACAGACACACACACACATGCATACATATACATTTATACGACGAGCTTCTTTCAGTTTCTGTCTACCAATCCACTCACAAGGCTTGGCAGCCCGAGACTATAGTAAAAGACGCTTGACCAAGGTGTTACGCAGTGGGACTGAACCCGGAACCATGTGGCATGGAAGCAAGCTTCTTACCACACAACTATACCTGCGCCTACTAAACGGAAAATATATTTGACTGTGTTTATTTCTTTTTCTTATAGGATCGTCAAGAGAAAGGGTTTGTAGCTATGACTTCTGCATCCTTTCAGATTGATTTTGATAGCATTTCTGGAACACTGTATGTCAATGTCTGCAGAAAAAAGAATCTATGTAGAGGAGAACCATGAGCCTGGCTGGCATGCAGCGAATTTCGTTAAGAGCTACATAAATATATCTTTTATCTTTTACTTGTTTCAGTCATTAGACTACAGCCATGCTGGGGCACCGTTTTGAAGGATTTTTTAGTAATTATTTTTAAAACGTTTTGTACATATTTTATCGATCTCATCTTATCTTTTTTAAAGCTAGTACTTATTCTATCGGTCTATTTGTCGAACCGCTAAGTTATGGGGACCTAAACACACCAACACAGCTTGTCGACCACGGTGGGGGACCATCACGAGATCAGCTTTTACTTGCCAATACAGGTAAAGACTGTAACTTGTTGAAGGAGTTTAATAAAACTGAATTTGCCCAAAGTTGTCCCCAACCAACCAAGGAATGATTCAGTTCCACCCTCTTCTACACTTTATTCTATTTTTAGCTAATTTTAATTGACAATTGTTTCCCCTGACTAGGATCGATCATTAAACTATCGATTCTTTTCGATTCAGCACAGGCCAATTTATAATTAATTAGAATATCTTCGTATACGTAAACTAAAATATCTTACACGTATAAAACGGTGCTGATGACGACGAGGAGGATGAGGAAGAGGAAGAAGAAAAGGAAGTTAAAGCTGAAGATGATGGTGATAACGACAGATATGAAGAAAATTATATTGATGATGATGATGTCAACGACGACGACGATGATGATGACGAAGATGATGATGATGATGATGACGACTACGATGAAGATGATGAGAATGGTGGTGGTGGTGGTGTTGGTGAGGAGGATGATAAAGATGAGGATGAGGATGATGATGAAAATTGCGTTGATGATCATGAAAATCATCGATGACAACATTAAATAGCGAGGCAGATGATGGCGATAAGGACGAACAAGTAAGTCTATCAGAAAATTGTTCAAAGTCAATAAAATATGGCCTATCAAACTTTCACTGGTGAAAATTACTCTGAAATTTATCGCAAATTCATCCACATGAAAAATTATGAAATCATTGAATGTTGATTTATGGGTACTAACCTTTAATAATATCCTTCTTGTGTTCTCTAGAAATAAGAGATTACACATTCACATATACAGAGTATATATGCTCCCCCACACACATACATACAAACATACATACATACATACATACGTACGTACGTACATACATAATAGATACATATAAACATATTTATATATATATACCCGTATACATTTATGTATATGTATATAATATATATATACATATTATATACATATATATGTTTGTATGTATGTAAGTTTATATATATATATATATATATATATATTATATGTATGTATGTATTACTAGTGCATAACAATCTTTCTGGATCATGTGAAATGCAAGGTATACTCTTCTTAATAAATATACAATTTCCACCACTACGTGAAAAGTACACAAAGATGTTATAGTTCAAGTTTTATCTCTAGGTAAGAAAAAAAATCAAGGTTCGATATGACAAATTTCTAATGTCCTTAAATTTTTTTTATCAAAGTGTGATTATTACATAACAGCGCACAAGATGGCAGAGAGATTCCATTGGTTTGCAAAAGTGATTCTCAACTGGGGTTCATATAAAGTTTTTGGGAGTCCACACACGAAAAATAGCAAATTGGGTCCACAGTATTATTTTAAAGCTTCATGAAATAGTTCTGCTACAGATGAGCATATAGTATGAAATAACTAGGCTTCTTTCTTTAATGTGTTACATAGTTCAACCTACAGAAGTTAATTTTGTATCTATAAAACTAGTTTTGAAGCACTGAATGGCTATATGGATCCACCAGAATAAAATAGTAGTCAAAGGGGTCCACAGGTGAAAGAAATGGTTGATAAATACTGTTCTAGACGAGTTTTTAGTAACTTGAAACGGACGGAATACATTTTAATAAATGTAAATTTGTAGTCACTGCGTAAAAAGTAAAGAGAATCTGGACAATGTTTTTTTGAACAATGTCTCAATAGGCTATACGCTCCTCAAGTAGATCCCGTGCTTTCTACCGACGTGCTATAACCACTCTATTCAGCTTCCACTGAAACTAAAATTGAATTTATTTTTGAAAGAATGGTATAGGCTAGAGTGTTTGTGTGAGTAACTTCATACCAACCAGCCTGCGGTCATTTCTTCGAAGCGTTCAGAATATCTATATGTGCAGAAACAGAACAGTCCAGATGTGTGAGATAGAGACAAGATTGGCATATTCCAATTTCCTCTGGAGGATAGTTTCGATGTTTACAAGTAGCCTGACAGTATGCTTTCTGTCCCTCATGAAGTTCAAAGAAATCTAGAATATAATGAGATCTATTCCATTTTTTCTCATGGCATCGATAAAAATAACTTGCTGTGTAAATGATTAGATTATCTTTTAAATCGAGACTAAAATTTGCTTATTTATTTTTAAAAAGTATATCAGACACGTCAAACTCTTCAGAAGCAATGTGCAGTGCGCTACGAATGAATTAATTAATGATTGACATCAGCAAATACCCTGATAAAGAAGTTAGTTTTGCTGAGGATTAGTTCGTAAAGTCTATGAATAACCAGAAGCTTCTAGTTTCTCCATAAATGCAAATGTATTCTCTCACTAGTCTACTTAAAGTAGACTAGAAACAGTTCAGATTGAGCTTGTTTTTCTCAACCCAATGAAAAATGCATATTGAAATGTCACCTCTTTCTTTACTCTTCACTGTGTGGTTCAAAGCGTGTATTTATCTAAAACAAACCTGTTTCTGAAACTTCAAATTATCCAAATCACGGAGAATAGTTGATTGTATATAGGTATGAAAGGATGACTTAATCCACTTGTTGGCAAATACATGAGTAGGAAACTTTTACATAATGGCTCAATTTGTACACACGATGATGAATATCTGTTGAAGTATGCACACAGAGGCAGAATGAATATTTTTCGCTGATAAAACCCACCTATAAACGACAGTATTCATAATGAATCCAATTTTCCCACCACAACGTCATAAAATCTATGGTGTCACTATTTATCATTTACACAGAGGGGCTAGAATTGTATGAATTACAGGAGTGTTAACAGTATTTGATTCAATCTTATATTGTCATATAAAGCAAGCTTATAGATTTTAACCAGCCATTTTTGTAATATATTAAATGTACGTCTTTATATAACTTTTTGGTGGATGGAAAAAGAAGAAACACTCCAACAAGATTCCATTTTCTTTTGTAATAGGAACTCGCTTTAACTGTCTACACTGATACTACTTATAAACTCAGTAGTATTTACGGATTAAGTAAATCGCATAATCCGATTTGCATATATAATTCATTCGTGGTAGGTAGTTCAGATAATAAATTAAAGGTTGAATATTTACTATCACTAGCACGGTATACCTTCGAATCAAAAGAGTTGGTGCATACATACCTGCACACAAACACACACACACACACACACACACACACACACACACACACATGTATGCATATATATGCGCAAATGTTTGTATGTATACATATATAAATGTATGTACGCATGTATATATAGATGTATGAAATTTGTTTTCGCTATTCCATTACTCTGTTACTCTAGATATGGTACAAAGTGAAGCTGGTTCCTCGTACAGAAAACTATCGGATGACAAAGAATTACTCGCTATGATGGCAGATGGATTGACTGAAAGGTTAGACGGTGAAATGTTTGGGTTAACTGGTCATTTAACACACACGTACATATACAAGTACATATATAAATACACAGGCATATGGCAGTCGTTATGTCCAGTTAAATGTGGACGTTTTGTTAGAACACCGATTAGTGCGTTATTAACCTAGAGAGACTTCTGATGCATAAAAGTACTCGTATTTATATTGCTGACAGACGAGAACCGTCTGCTACAGCCGCTGGAAATGCCAGTTCACGTGATTTCACCTTGTTTTGAGCTCTTCAGTGGCAGACATCCAGTATCGACATAACAGCCGAATCTCACTGAGAGTGATAAATAGAATTTTAGTGTATTTTCAGGCACCAATATCACAGATAGCCAGCAGGCTTATTAGAAAACTAATTAATAGTGCTGGAAGCAGTATTAATATCAAAAGGAAATTTCTACGGCCAGCTTAACGCGTATGTTTTGTTAGAACACCGAAATTTGCGTTATTTACCTCATAAGAACTCGTGGTGCATATGTGTTCTCCTCCCACACAAAAACACACATATATTGCTGTGACTAGGAAGAGTCATTATGCCAATATTATAAACATACACACTGGTTCAATTCCACTTCTTTCCAATTAGTCAACTGGTTAGATATTCAACTAATTAATCGATAGTTTAACTTGGTTAAACAGCAAGTTGTTAGTTTTGTTTATTCTTTTATTCTTTTGTTTCAGTCATTTGACTGCGGCCATGCTGGAGCACCGCCTTTAGTTGAACAAATCGACCCCAAAAATTATTCTTTGCAAGCCTAGTACTTATTCTATTGGCCTCTTATACCGAACCGCTAAGTTACGGTGACGTAAACACCCCAACATGGGTTCTCAAGCGATAGTGGAGGAAAAACACAAATACACATAAACATATATGACAGGCTTCTTTCAGTTTCCGTCTACCAAATCCACTCACAAAGATTTGGTCGGCCCATGGCGATAGCAGAAAACACTTGCTCAAGGTTCTACGCAGTGGGACTGAACCTGGAATCATGTGGTTGGTAAGCTAGCTACTTACCACACAGCCACACCTGATGGGGTAGGGACAAACATAGGCACAAAGACGTATACACATAGACATATACACACATATATAAATATGTACGACAGACCTCTTTCAGTTTCTGTCTACCAAATCCGCTCACAAGGTTTTGGTTGGCCAGAGACTATAGTAGAATACAGATGCCTAAGGTAGCAGTGAGACTAAACCCGGTAGCATGTGGTTGGGAAGCAAGCTTCGTACCACACAATCATGCCCCTGCATATCCTATACATACACATATGTATATACAAAATATTCTCTATAGTTTTGGGAAGCTCTCTTTCAGTTTCCAATGTAGATACATAACGCTACATGACGAGTAACATGGGTAGAATCCGAAAACTCCTAAGCCATGTCAAATTTATCATCCCTTAGATGTCTACACCAATATTCTTTTGAAAAGGAATGAGTGGGCTCTTAACTAAAAGTTAACCTCAGGTATTTTATACGGCGACTCGACGGAATGAAGGGCAAGACAGGTTTATCTAACAGTATGTTATTTATGTGCATACGCGTGGGTGCATTGGCACACGTGTGTGTCTATATGTGTGTAGATGACTTTACGCGTAGGTTCGGTATGTGTAGGGGAAAGTGAATGTATGTGTGTGCGCGCGCGTGTGTGTGTGTGTGTGTGGATGTATGTGGAGAGTGAGGTCTTCTGAGAAGAATTTTGAAACTGATACCATGAATTATTGATATTCACTTATGGATTCGGTTCAACATTCTGATTTAATAATTTCATTTATTTGCCACAAAAGCGAAGGATGAGGGGGACAATACAGAGACAGACATAAAGTGTGGGCGGTTCATAAAGTAGTTACAATAATTGCTATTATTGTTCTCGTTGTTGTTGCTGTCTTTGCTATTATCATTGCACTTGCCTCGCCTTAAGGGTATTTCATTTTGTCTCTCCTCTCTACTTTGTATATATATGGGCGGTTGCGAGTGTGTATGAGTGTGTGCGTGCGTGCGTGCGTGCACGTGTCCGTGTGTGTCTACCCGAATGCATACACAGTGGGGTGTGTGTTTTCATCGTATGGAACCCAGTACGAAGGTGAATCTGAATCTCCCTGAGAACTTCGTTAAGGTGTACGTATGTTTGTGGAGTGTTCAGCCACTTACACGGTAAATATCACGAGCAGGCTGTTCCGTTTGTAGGATCAACTGGAACACTCGTCGTCGTAACCGATAAAGCATTAGTTTTGCAGTTTACTCTCTCATGAGCACACGGCACACGGCACACGGCACACGGCACACGGCACACGGCACACGGCACACTGAAGGTGTTGAATAGGCAGATAATGTAATTCACTGTTAGCTGTGCGTCAATTTCTTGGATGAAGTATCGTGTTCTTTCCAAACTTGTGTAGATCTTCGTCATCGAGGAACACGAGAAAGAGCAAAGATATGTTATATGGAAATGTGAAAGGAAGCAAAAGGAAACGACTTCAAGTACACGATACCATGCATTGGTTGAGAATGGAACCCATGACCTTAAGATCACTAGCCGAAAAGCTAGAGATTACATCATGTGTGTATGTGTGTGTTTGTACATACGTGTATTTCAGTATATATGAGTAATTGAGTAAAGATGTGTGTATCTATCTAAGAATATATACTACAAATATTGCTTTCACAAAGAAGAAGGGGAGTACTCAATGCCTATATTGAGTGCTTTATAGAAAATACATTGTAACTCTGATTTTCATATTAAAATAAGTACTTCGTTAAACAGTCACCGTGCGTTACAATGTATGTCTTCTCTAAAAGAACTGTATCAAGTTAAATATGTATACACACATATACACACACACACACACATATACCTACATTTATATACACACACACATCCATTCATCCGTCCATCCATACATACATATATGTGTATGTACATACATATGTATGAATATATATATATGAATCATGAACGATGCAAATTGTAATTAGATTTCGAAACACTAAAACAATAAAATCAATTGAAAATGATAACCATTACGAATCATCTTAAATAAATAGAAAATAGAAAATCAAAGACGTGACTGTATATCTGTGTTTTTATACGTATGTGTTAGTGTACGTCCGAGCTTATGTTTCTACATACGTATATATGTATCAATCATTTCGTGCGTGAATGCGTGTGTAACTATGTGTCAGGTATCCATTCATAAATTTATAACAATTTCATTTCGTTTTCCAACTTTATCTTTTTATATCTATAGATGTTTGAAGTTGTTAATTTTTGTGACACATATACACAAAGCCGTACAAACATACACACTTGTACATTGACGTGCGCGTACAAACGTACGTATTCACTCAAAATCGTACGCTCTCCTACGTTCAAATATTGAATAAAAGAAAAATGGTGAATGGCCTTTTTCTATTATTATTTCAGTTTTAATTGTCGGATACATACCTACACGCGCACACAAACACACACATCAAGCGCGCGCACGAATCATGCATATAATGGTATATATATATATAAATATATACACACATTTATATACACCTACACACATATATGTGCATATATATGTATATATATATATAATTTATATATACATATATATCTACATATATATATGTGTGTATATATATAATGTGTATATGTATATATATGTATATATATATATATATATATATATATATATATATATATAT
>NC_069001.1:22685747-22693724 GCF_001194135.2 Octopus bimaculoides | reverse complement strand
TATATATCAGTATGAGCGCTTATACACCTACATAAGCACACATTTATACTCACAGATATAAAATAAAATTTCTTATCATTAACTTTGCAATATTAAAAGATAAAATTGAATAAATTAATAACAAATCTTCTCTCATAATTTTTTTTGGTTAGCGGTGTGTAACGGAATGAATCCTGCTATCAGCTTTTTGCGTTAGTTTCATTGGAATTTTTACAGGGAATTAAGTTTCATTACTTACAGCTATTTTTTGTTATTATTTGACAATATTATTGAAATTTTACGTTAAACCGACAAAATTCTGTTTGAAAATCACCGAAAAAATTGAAGATAGCGTGAGTGGTGCAATACATCGGAATAACAATTGTTCATATTTTTCCTTTTGTGTTCATCAAAGGAAATATTTGTGAATTTGTATTATTGTGTGTTTATGAATATGTGTATGAGTACACCTCTACGCACAAACGTTGTTATATAAGTATAACTAAAGAAAAGAATGAAATCCATTATAAAATGCAGTATGTAGAGTAAATTGCGTATGTTTAATATTTCAACTCTCATAACCCACCAAAATATTGTAATTCTTTCAAGTTATTTATATCTGAGAGCCTACAAAGCTTTAATATTACCTCGGTCACATTCCAGAATATTTCAACTTATACATCACAAAATATATTTTACCTTTCACAAAATATATTTCCCTTTAGCATTGTTTCATGTTTTAATAGTTAGTGGACCTAAGGCTGCGAGCTGGCAGAATCATTACTGCGCCGGGCCAAATGCCTAGCGGCATTTCGCCTGTCTTTATGTTCTGAGTTCAAATTCCATCGAAGTTGACTTTGTCTTTCATCCACTCGATGTCAATAAAATGGGTACCAGTTGATTACTGGGGTCGATGCAATCGACTTACCCCATCCCCCGAACTTGATGACATTGTGCCAGTGTTTGAAACCAATAGTTAGTGGACCTGATGCTTCAAATTTCACATGCCGAAAGCTGATATTTCAAAAGTCTGATATTTCACTTTTTGCAAAATAATGTTTCCACTGAAAAAAATCCCACTAAAGAATAGTATGAAATAAAGGCACCAAACGCAAGAAACGCACATAAAAAATAGTGTTTAGAAGCCAGCAAAATTGTGCCATTCAGAATTAGACAATAAACGTCAAACAACCAAGAGATTCCTGATGATTTTTTAGTTGGTTACCTACAATGTGTTGAGATATATGACCTACCGATTAGTTTGCTGCGCTCACGATCACTAGATTGTGGTTTCAATTCCTGATCCAAGTTTTGCTCAAGAACACGACTCACCAGTTACTTGTAACTGCAGTTCACTGAACCGAGTGTTGTGTCGTTTCCTTGAGCAAAACATTTCATCTTACGCTGCTCTGCGATCACGTCACCGTCTGACGTGTGGTACACCATTCACCTGTTCAGGCAACGTTGATTTGATGGAAGGAATGAGCTAATGAATGACACATACATTTGATTACTATAAACAAATCATTTGTGTAGATTGTTCAGCAAGAAATTGCAAAACCGTCTTTCTCAGACTACGACAGACTACCACCACATCATCTGTTGTGTATAACTTTTATGATATGATGCACAAGTTAAAAATAGTTCTATTGATGGCCAAAATGAAAAGTCAGACTATGCTATATGATATATTGGCATATACGTGAAGAAGGGAACATATAGACAGATGCTCTATCCTCTAAAAATGATTACCAAATCTCACTATAATCATATTACACTGCCTTAAACAAAAACAGGACATGTCAAATATATCCTCTCTTGCTTCAGATAATGATGCTCTTAGAGAGAAGCAGTCAATATCTGAAAAGACTTGTCCAATGTGCCACGCAGTGGGACTGAATCCGGAACTATGTGGTTGGTAAGCAAGCTTCTTACCACACAACTACCCTTTTTCTTTCATCACATTTCTCTTGAGATATTCTTCTTTGGGAAGTTTAATATTTCTTTCGATTAGGCACTACTTCCAACAGTTCTGTTTGTATCCTCTTTCTTGTATTGCTACGCCTAGGTTCGACTTCTTGTGGCGTTAGAACGTCAAAGGTGTCGTGGAGCACTTCCATGGGTATCTCTTTTCTTTTTCTGTATAACTATTTTCTAGTTGGTTTAATGTCTTCTGTGTTCCCATTTTCGCCTCTTATCATATATATCATTTTGTGTATTCTTTTTGTTGCTAATACGTCTTCCCAAACTTCTACTCCATTTTTATGTATTTTGAAAAACACTTTGTTACCGATATTAAAATATTTTGTCGTGTTTTTAGCGTTTTCCCTGTTTGTCTTTCTTACTCGCAACATCTTGTCAAAAATTGACTTTATTTTTCGAGCAAATATTAGTTCCGCAGCGACTTGCTTGAGCAAGTGCTTGAGTTTGGTTTTTTATCCTATAAACCCTCAAGAATTGTGTTAATGCTGCATCATCGAATTCATACGCTGTAAACTGCGTACCTTTATCGGATACTATGGCGTCCGAGATACCATATCTTGCACGAAGTTCATGAAGAAATTCTGTTGTTACCATGCAGGTTGGTTTTCTGCATCTCCGAATTTTTCTGGCTACTTAGTATAACTACCTACTACTATCAGGTAATACGCGCCATTTACTGGTCCAGCAAAATCTATATGAAGCCTGGTCCATGGACTGTCGGTTTTAGGCCACGGTTGGAATTTTACCGGTGGTGACTTGGCTGCAAGAACACAACTTCTGCAGAATTTCACCGACTGTTCAATGTCACGGTCTATCGTAGGCCAATATACGTAACTTATCAAGGCGGCGAGCTGGCAGAGTGGTTAGCACGCCGGGCGAAATGCTTAGCGGTATTTCGTCTGCCGCTACGTTTTGAGTTCAAAACGTAGACAGACTTAATCCGTTTGTCTGTCCTTGTTTGTCCCCTCTGTGTGTATCCCCTTCTGGGCAGTAAAGAAATAAGAAACGTTAGCACGCGGGGAGAAATGCTTTGCGGTATTTCGTCTGTCTTTATGTTCTGAGTTCAAACTCCGCCGAGGTCGACTTTGCTATTCAACATTTCGGGGTCGATAAATTAAATACCAGATGCGTACTGGAGTCAATCTAATCGACTCGCCTTCTCCCCCAAAATTTCGAGCCTTGTGCTTAGAGTAGAAAAAAATATACGTAATTTCTGATAAGTGATTATATTCTCGAAATCCTTAGGTGATGTGTGTGTGTACATACATATATACATACACACACGCATATATGTATGTATGTATGTATGTATGTATGTATGTTTGTATGTATGCAGACAGTTGGAAATATATGTATATATCAATACATACAAGCAAATCAGTTACATAGAATTACATACTTACAAAATGTAGAAATATAGACTCAACCAATTTAACAAATCAAGAGACTGCAAGTTTGAAAGATACAAAATTGCTAAGTCAGAGATATACAAATTTATAGGTGTAAGAATTACAGATATGCTTATTCTAAATATAATGATTATTTTGATAATGATGTGCACAGTTAGAAAAGAACAGGAAAAGGCAAACGCAATGAAAGTAATTGAATCTACAATAGATCTAAGAAATGTCAGCCTGTTTATACTTCCCACTTTCTCAGACAAGTTTAGCCGACAATGTGTGTTGGCAATTTTTTTCCCGCAAAATATAAGGCAGAGAGCAGGCACAGTTGTTAGTGCGCCGGGAAAAATTCTTAGTGATATTTCGTCCATCGCTACCTCCTGAGTTCAAATTCCGCCGTGGTCGAATTTGCCTTTCATTCTTTCGGGGTCGATGAAATATGTATCCGTGGAGCACTTGGGTCGATGTAATTGACTTAGCCCCATTCTCCAAAATTGCTGGCCTTGTGCCAAAATTTGAAACCAATATTTTCCTAAGAAGACTTTTGTCTATTGTCTCATGACTAATGTCTTCTAAGAAAAATCTCTGTATTTCCATTGTAACATGAAGAAGAGTACTATATTTTTCATGTCACCTGATGACGAAGTTGGGACACTCCTGATTTGTAACGGACAAACCTCAAAAATCCACAGTGCTAGATACCGAAAACCACAATCGAGAAACTGCAAATAGTGACTCGTACAAATTAAACTTAGAAAATATATTGCTATTTCGCTTTATCCAAAAGTATTGCGTACATTTTGATACTTAACTGCCATTGCACAACTATATATATATATATATATATATATATATATATATATATATATATGAAGTACACTCACTTATATACATGTATATATATACTATGTGTTATATATGTATGCATGTATGTATGCATGTAATCTTTTCTGCAAGAACAAATGTATATATAAGAGAGGAAAGTGAAGAGAGAGTCTTTTCTTTTCTTTTTTATCAAGCTATGCTTCAAACTATATCAGTATTTAATATGAAAATTGACAATGAAATGATGCTATGTGCACGCAAGCACACATGGATACAAACACAAATTCGTATATACTTCTAAAGATAGAATACTATTTAGACATGAACATTTGGACAGACATACAGAAACAAAAGTATACATATGTGTGTGTATGCATATATGATTGTATGTATGTATACACACAGAGACACACACACATATATATAGTTGTATTAAGTTTTTGAGTATATATGCATATATATATATACACACACATATATATATATATATATATATATATATATATATATATATATAGAGAGAGAGAGAGAGAGAGAGAGAGATTATAGATATAGATATTAGATACAATATATATGTGTATACAAGCATCTACACACACACATGTATGTAGGTGTATATATATATATATATATATATATAGGTACATGCACACGCACACATCTACCGAGTTTTGTTACTCATAGATATACATAAAATAGACCAATTACAATACATTACTGATATAAATAGTGAAAAATGAATTTTGAAAGATATCCGCTAAACAAGTAATACATATTTGAATTGGTACTGCTGATCAATGAGATAACTTTGTAATATTGTCATTGTGATAACTGTATACACTAAAAACTATATTTGGTAGAGAATGTATGGGAAATGGAAAAATAAAACATTTTCTGATTAGAAAGATCCATCTATTTTCTATATATTCTATTCTGTTAGCAAAAATCATTTATTTGCTAATAATTCACCATTAAATTATACATCACCCTTTAAATATGAACTGCCTGAATCAATGAAGGAATCTCTGTACGATTGTTGTACTGGATAAAAATTAGCAACTTCATCTCACTCAGATGATATAGCTAAAACGTGTGCTGTACCAGGCAGCCCTCGTCACCTAACCTTTGGCCCCTTAACCTATAAAGGCTTATTCAGCAAACCTAAAAAATGTGTCGATCCCATAAAGGTTTCAGTGGGGTGTGGACCACCACTGATCCCTCCCCTAGATATGCTACTAACCCTTCAAATCCCAACCAATCATCAACAAATTGAAAGATATTTATTAGGCTACAGAATTCCTGATACACAAACAATTAGTTCAGGCATTTCTGGAATAAAGTTGATCAACTCCGTAAAAACCTAAAGAGGAGCAAAACGCTAAAACAATAGGAAAGGGCTGTATTAATATCATTTTCGTACCATGCAAATACATGACAATCAAACATATGATTTATATATATATATATATATATATATATGTGTGTGTGTGTGTGTGTGTGTGTGTGTGTGTGTGTGTGTGTGTGTGTGTGTGTGTGTGTGTGTGTGTGCGTGTGCGTGTGTGTGTGTGTATACACACACACACATACACAGTTCAATATTTTAGGCCTTATAAATCTAATATTCTCCTATCCTTCCTTAATACCGGTTCCCATATGTTATTCATATCTGCACTCGGTCTGCTTAGGAGGTTGTTGTGTCCCAACATATGTGCTGCTTCTTTTAGTTTTCGTATTTTCCAGTGGTGTTCTCTGTCTATTATTTTAACTTCATCTCACAGGGGGAGATGGTCTCCATTTTTGATACCATTTTGCTTCAGTAGAGGCAAGTTTAGAATCAAGCTTTTTTTCAGTGAATTGGGGAGATATATGCAAAATCAGATGGAATTTATTGTCATTGGATGAAATCCTTGAACCATTGTCTCTTTTAGAAACACCAACTACAGTTTCGTTACTTCAAGCAGAGTCAATCTCTTCCAATCGTTAGGACCATAACTTCCTTCCCTTCCTCTCAATAACCAGCTTCGGATGGTTCGGGTATTCTCACTGGTGCTACTCTACTCCCTATGATCAAACCAAATATAAGAAAAATAAGTAAAAGCAAATGTAATAAAGTAATTGGTCTTGCACTTCAAAACTTAAACGCAAAGATATTTAGTCCTGAATTTAACATTCATGATGTATAAATGTTTGAAATGAAGTACACAATGAAGTAATAAACTCGTCATCATTATCATTATATCAAAGGAAGACAAGGCGGTGAACTGGCGGAATTGTTAGCACATCAGGCGAAATGCTTAGTAGCATTTCGTTCGTTTTTACATTCCGAGTTCAACTCCACCGGGGTCGACTTTGCCTTCCATCCTTTCAGAGTCGATAAAATAAGTAGCAGTTGAGCATTGAAGTCGATTACATCGACGTAACTCTGCTCCAAAACTAGCTGGACTTGTGCCATAATTTGAAACCAATTTGGAACCAATATATCAAAAGATGTCTATAATTTTATAACAAAAAATTCCTTCAGCACAAACTGTCTGAAAACACTTTTTCTTACTATATTTGATGACGCATAAAACACATGTTTGCTCTCCAAAACGTCTCAAAAACGCCCTCGTGACCTATATGCAAAGTTAGACTTATATGACAAGCTTTAATTCACTAAAAAACATTTTGTACCTGAATATGCGTTGCTAAAATTAGAGCATGTCTAATACACCTGTGCATATGTAATGGCATCAAATACAGTAATATTTTACATAAGAATCAAAATTCTTTTACCACAGAACCGTTCCTGCAGTAATAACTGTAAGACTATTTTTCATTTATCTATTTATTACGTACTTCAATAAGCTATAGTTATGTTAATAATATTTCTTCTATCAAATTCTCTACTCCTAAATACTTGAAATGAACAACAGAACTAAGCAACTTCGGTGTGGTTGATTTATCTATGAGAAAATAATTGTCAGCATCTCCTTCAAGTCATAATTTAGCATACAGAATGGAAAAATCACATTGAAAAATGTTGTTCTACATACGCCATGCTTTACGAAATGATGGGATGTTGACAATTTGAATACGTTTCATCGTATGCTCAATCAAATTTGAAGTAATGCTGAACAACATCAAGAACAACAACATAATTTTCATCCTGGTCTAATTTCTTTGTTGCTGAACTAGACACTTCTTCCAACCCTTCTTCCAAACCTTCAACTACATTCAATCAACAGTTTGTGCAGTATCTAATAAAATAAACATTACATTATTTATGATATTATTCTGTCCGTGACATGTGTTCAGTTTTTGCCAATTTTGACGATGGAATGAGATCAGACATAAAGGAAGTCATTAACATTACCGAAACTAATTTTAGTGTTATGCTTCAAATAACCTTAACTATTGAAGTCATAACTGAATTAGCTAACATATTGCCATAAATTTGAATGTTACATTTTTAGTAGCTTTAAACATAGAACAGAATCAGAGATATTTAAAATTATAAACAGAAAGAGACAAAGTTACGAAGCACAATAACTTTATGCATAAACATAGAAATAAGGTGAATCATGAAATAAGGCATTTCTATGGATCCTTTAGTTACAAGTAAAATAAAATCATAAATCATTTTGTGACCATATCATATAATACTTCAAATATTAATACTTCAAATATTTTTCCAAAACGATCTCAAATTTAAAGGGTTTAATAGAATTGGATGTTGTTAAATTATTTCAAATTTTCACCGATTATTTTTAAAGAATATAGTTTTGAAAATAATCTGCTGTACTTGTAA
>NC_069001.1:22680954-22685552 GCF_001194135.2 Octopus bimaculoides | reverse complement strand
ATATATATATATATACGACGGGCTTCTTTCAGTTTCCGTCTACTAAAGACACTTGCCCAAGGTACCACGCAGTGGAACTGAACACGAAACCATGTGGTTGGTAACCAAGCTACTTACCACACAGCCACTCCTGCGCCTGGTGAAAAGGTTAAAAAAAATATGATGGTTGGAAGATTTTTAATAAGATCCATAAAATTGTTTGCTTAAACTACTCAAACATCTAGTTCCTGCTTGGTATATAATTTAGCAAATGATTCTTACATGATATCCTAAAAGAAAGTTTCAATTTAAATATAAGCACATTAAAAGCATTGTTTTGCATGTTAAAAAATTGTTTTGTCTTGGGCATATTAGTGTCAAAAAGTTTAAATTGTATTCATCAATCTTTTAAGGCATAAATATCACAAGTAATTGCTACTGAAATATGAAATCAGGTCACAGGCACAAAATCTGCACAACCATATAATTCCTGTCCTGTCTGGGCTCACAGGAAAATAAAAACAATTATAAATAAGCACCACTAGCAAAAGATTATGCAAAAATGAAATGCGTTGCATGGTCATTAAAGTCTGTAGGCTTCAGCTGTTGCCAAAGCTAGTGAAGTTTACCTTATTAATAAATATATTTGCCATTTGACCTGCTAGAGGTGGAGTTGGGTGTCACTCTTTCATTATCCCTTATGAATTTAACTACCGGCAGAATAGACTAAATGAACCTTGACAGAACGTATGCCAGCAGCTGAGATGTAAGCGAGCAGCTAGCAGTCATTAATGAGAAAATATCATTGTTGTAGTGTCAGAGTCAGTAAGAACATTTCAGCTGTAGATAAAGAGATATATTTCTCGGATGGCTATACATGTCAAACGTTGTTTTGGCAATTCCATTCACAAGATTTTAACCTCTAATAAATCTTCTGGAAACAATTTACCAAATTGAAATTGATATCTGTTTTGAATAGAATAGTTATAGAGAAGTATGGCATTCTTATCGAGGATGCAGAGTAGGTTCTCCTGGAACAAAAGTTTTCATAAAATATAAAAACAAAGATTAGTAGGATGATAAAAAAAAGAAAGAAAAACTCGCTCAAGAAGGCCTGTCAGAGTCTCTGAAATATATTCTTAGACATTATGTTGTCCATTGTAGAGGCAAATCTTTAATCAATAAACACATTTTGAATCTTTTCAAAATGTAGAATAATAGATAAGATGAATTAGATAATTTAGTTGTCATCTAATTTTCATGCTGAAGCAACACCTAGATACACATATACTCAAAGTATTTGAAAGAGCAGCCGACTCGCCCTTAAATCACAATCTATCATTTACAGTAAAAGTTATACTGGACCATAAGCATTTCCTTATCTTATTTTCCTGCTTCTTTCAGCCATTGGACTATGACATGGCTGGAGTACCACCTTGAAATAAGTATATTTGAAACCATTAATAATAATGATTTCAAATGTTGGCACAAGGCCAGCAATTTTATGGGACGGGTAAGTCGATTACATCGACGCCAGTACTCGACTGGTACTTATTTAATCAATCCTGAGAGGGTGAAAGGCAAAGTCAAACTCGGTTGAATCTGAACTCAGAACATAAAGACAGACGAAATACTGCTAAGTATTTTGCCCGGTATACTAACAATTCTACCAGCTTGCCGCTTCAAATGTATAAATATGAACTATTTCTACATAAAACACCACATAATCTTCATATACTTATCAAATTCCGTACACAAAATAGAGAATAATGATATACAAATTATGAACCAAGTGTCTTTCTTTGGAATGCGACTGTGTGTGTGTGTGTGCCTGTTTATGTGCATATCTGTCTGTCTAATCTATCTATCTATCTATCTATCTATCTATCTATCTATCTATCTATCTATCTATCGATCTATCTATCTATCTATCTATCTATCTATCTATTTAACTTTGTATCAATGTACCAGGTTGAGTAAAAAGCTTTTCGTATTTCAAGCTTAATTAATTGTTCAAACAAGTTGTTTACAAAAAGTGTTCATTCATCAAAATATATCCTATCACAATCTGTTGTCTGTTGTCATCGTTGTGCCAGAAGCTCATTTCCACACATTTACCATTTGGCTGCTTTAGATGCAAAAAAGCTCCCTGTACCCATTTTCAACTTCATCCACATTGTTGAACCTCCGTCTGTGCTGGAAATGAGACGAGCCTGAGAAAAGGTGCCGATCTGATGGTGCAAAATTTGAACTGCAGGCAGGATGAGATAACACTTCCATCCCCTCAAGTTTCTCACCCTTGTACTTCGTCACATTGGCTGTGTGTGCTGGACCATTTTCATGCTGTAGAAGTGCACATTTTTGATTGACCAATGTGGCGTTCGATTGACCGATGCGGTTAGCGGGCGTTCGAAACGATATTCCTTGAAACCTCTGAACCAGATTTATGCCACATTTTCTTTGATAGTTCCTGGGCCTTCCACATCATTAATTTCTTTTGCCGTTGCCCTTGCGCTCAGTCATTTTCCCAAGGGGTAACATAAACTGCCTCTAATTGCAAAGTTTACCAAAGCTGTAAAATAAAGAATATACAATTAATGTTCATATGTTGTATACGAGAATAAAAATAAACAATTCAACGATTGGACGACAAGTTGCATCAAATTAACGATACAACATGGAGATACAAATTGCCAAATATTATTAGTGAAAATTCCAAAAAAGCTTTTGATTCAATGTGGTATCTAATAATAAAACAGACGAATAGATTTTATGATACATCTATTGATGCAAGTGTTTCATTAAGAGATTTTATTGTGATGTAACATCAATAAAGTAATCATATGTAGATGAGCTAAATTCATAAGATTATGCAATACGTTACATACAACTTCCCAAATATTCAGGTTACACCATAATGTGCTACTAAAATTCATCATTAGTTACCTGTTTCGAATTTCGTATGATTGAAGATTTAGGAGATTCTCTGTAATGTATTGCATAATCTTTTCAATTTTTATTTTTTTTCGAAATTTTTCTTGGTAATCCACGGAGAAAAAGCACAAGAATCTCCTTCCAAAACATCCACCCATCATCTCACCACTTTCAAAACGCTACAAACTCTCAATGTTTCACTTTTAGCTTTTTGAAAAGCGGGAAAGTTTCTTCAGAAATAATATCGTTCACCTGTTGTTTCTAGCATGTTAGGCTTTCTGGTGGTGCTCTAATATTTTTTCCGACTGATTTTTCAGTACAATCTACGCATGCGTGAAACATCAGACGAAAGTGAAACGGGGGGTGTTTTTAGTTTTTTGAAAGAGGGTAGATGATGGGTGGGCGAGGTGTGGGGAAGGTACACTGAGTGTTTCTTTAAGAAAAATTAAACTTGAAAAACATATTTCCCAGATTTGTAATCTCTGTATTTTTCTACATGAATAAAAGAAAAAAAATCGTCAAAAAGTTTTATTAAGAAATTGCGGTGGGGACGGGGGTGGGGACTAAGAGTTTGAAAACGTGATTTCTGGGCAAAATCTTATTAACCCACTTTTATCGATGAAGCAGTACATAGTTTGTGATCCTTCTTAAGAACAGAAAGCGCTTTCATTTAAACCCATACAAACTGTAACCTCCCCCTTCACTTTTAAACAAACAATAACTTCCATTTCGCCAGTAAACCAGTTCACTGTATATCAGCTGTGCTGATTCTGCCCATAAGAAAGGAACAAATAATACAATATGGCTGTAGGTCATAACACTCGGGTGACGATGGGATGCATTGCTAGTGCGTGCATGTGTGTGTGTGTGTGTGTGTGTGTGTGTGTGTGTGTGTGTGTGTGTGTGTGTGTGTGTAATTACATACCTATATATGTGTGTATGCATGAATGTATGAACGCTTCTATATATGCACATAGATAACAACAAATGCCATCATTAACTTCAAAATGAAACCAGCTCATCTGAAAGACGAGGCTGTAATGGTCTGAAGCTGTTGATTGACGAAAGAATCTCAACAAACATAGTAACACAAATGTTCAAGATGAACAGTAAAGAACAAATCAAGAAGACATGAAAATAATTTATAAAAAGATATAAAACTTCAACACAGTCATATTATTAATATTACATGCTAAAATGAAAGGTAGTGCCAACACACTCATATGAATGTATATGTATGCAATGTATGTATGCATATATATTACATATGTATGTGTATAAGTGTATGTATGTGTGTGTGTGTGTGTGTGTGTGTGTGTGTGTGTGTGTTTGTGTGCATGCATGCGATGGTAACCAAATACATCTATGAATATACCAATACCAATATTTGTCAAGACGTTTACAGTCTCATTTTCTAGATAAATTGGTTTTATTTTGAAGTTAATGGTGACGTTTTTTGGTATTATGTACATACACACAAACACACATGTATGCGCGCGCGCGTGCGTGTATGCGTTTATATATGTGCATATGTTTATATGAGTGAAAAATAAAATGGCAAATATCGGAATATAGTGATGTAGAGGTATGTACTTACACGTGATTATAAAACTACATAGATTACATACCTGTATATTTATATTGCATACACACACACAAATACACACACGTACACCCCCCCCCCA
>NC_069001.1:22677820-22680901 GCF_001194135.2 Octopus bimaculoides | reverse complement strand
ATATATATATATATATATATATATATATATATATATATATATATACAAACACAAACATATACATACTCGTTCGAACACATATAAGATTCTAATAAAGAATATAACAGCCTCTGATGGGCTATAAATACAAAAAAGGACATATTGACATATGCTTACATATATAAACCAATATATCCAAATATACATAGAGATGACTATAGTCGCTCACAGTTTCACCCACTCATATACAAGCCAACATTCACTCACAAACGTTCGTATGACAAACTATTACTATACTTTCCGCTTATGTAAACTAACATACAGCAACATATATGAAAACATCTATTGAAACACTCATATATTATAGAATCCTTTTTAGTAGACATATCTGACAAGTGAGAAAATAAAATAATGAAATAAGAAAAACAGTCTTTCTATTATATTTGGTAAATACCATGCAAATTTAATTTTGTGACTAACAAAAGTGAAAATAATATTTGTTAATACAAAACTTTGAATTTCTTTTCTAATTCCATCATCAATATGATTTCACTATTTTCTTCTCTCCTCAACTACACGTACCTTTGGAATTTATCAAATATGTGTAGAGGAGATGATGTTGGTAGTGATGATGATGATGATGATGGCGGCGACGACGACGACAACGATGATAAAGATGACGATGTCGATGTTTTGTAGCTATATTCCTTTTGCTTTCTGGTTTGTTTGATATGTGATTTTGTATTTCTGTGTTATTTTATGTTATTAGAAGCTGAAGTTTCTTGAATCGTGACTGTGAGTTACGCATTGTCGAGTATCCAAACGGTTGAAATAGGGAATCAGCTTGGAAATATATAAGCAAAAATATTTGTTAGAAAATGAATCCCACATTTATCAATTGAATTGTCATGTACAGAAACATGTGATATATTCCTTTATTCCCCATGCAAAAACAGATAACATTTTTTTATATTTGCAGTAACATGCATGAAACACATGGCAGGTAAATATTGTTAATGAAGTTTTAGCATCAATAAATAAATTAATGTTTTGGGATTATATGATTATAGACACAATCTCAATAAGCCCCTATCAAATAATATAACAAGGCTATATACACACACAATGAAACCGTTTCCAGTTACAGGTAAAAAGTCCTGCAATTACTTTGCTATCAAGTTAGAAACAAGAGGAATAACTACTCACAATTTGACAACAGAGTTGAAAATTTAGCCTTATGCAAAATTTTAAGTACAGGGTGGGCTAAAAGTCATGCACAATGTAAGTTTAATACACACCAAAATTGTCAGAAACAGGCTTCGATTTTTTTTCAAAGTTGAATGTAATAAATAAAATAACAATGAATTCACATGTACTTCTACATGACAGGCAAAAGGAATAATAATAATAATGATTTCAAATTTTAGTACAAGGCCAGCAATTTCGGGGGTGGGGGTTAGTCGATTACATCGACCCCAGCGTTTAACTAGTACTTATGCCATCGACCCTGAAAGGATGAAAGGCAAAGTCAACCTCGGTGGAATTTGAACTCAGAAACTAAGGAGGGACGAAATGCCACTAAGCATTTTTCCCGGCGTGCTAACGACTATGCCGGCTCACCACCTTGATAATAATAATAATAATAATAATAATAATAATAATAATAATAATAATAATAATAATAATAATAATAATGATGATAACAACAACAATAATAATAATAATAATCTTTCTACTATAGGCACAAGGTCTGAAATTTGAGCGGAGAGGAATAGTCAATTATATCGACCCCTGTGATTCACTGGTACTTAATTTATCGATCCTGAAAGGATGAAGGGCTAAGTTGACCCCAGTGGAATTTGAACTCAGAACGTAGCAAGGGGTGAAATACCGCTAAGCATTTCGTCCAGCGTGCTAACGATTCTGGCAGCTTGCATAATAATAATAATAATAATAATAATAATAATAATAATAATAATTACAACATAATATAAATAGAATTCAAATGTTTTGCGACTTGACTTTTGGACCACTCTCTGTTATACTTCTAATTTTCTTGATAAACCAAAATATAGAATATAATGTGAGATATTTTTTTTCACGGGTTTAATTTTTTTTCACGAATAATGTGAGATAATTAAGGTTAGTATATTTATTTTAGATTCCATCATTTATATCATTAATCATCTTATTTCCCTTCCATTGTGGAATAACAACCACTCAGATATCAAAGATATTTCATAATAACATAAAACGATTGTAGATTTATGCAGCTTGATTTATCCATCAATAATGTAATTTCTTCTTTCAAGAGGATTTATATGTCAAGTCATTGTAATATACTTAACTGTCCAAAAATCCATTAGAAAATGTGCCACAAATTCATCTCTTCAATTATTATGAACAGAACCAGTGATATATGTATTTTGACTGCAAAACTATGTTATGTTTACATATCATCAGTATCATATGTATACAATATATGCAATAACGATAAACTTTAGTAGCTTCTTATTTTTATAACAATTGCCAGGTTATCAAATTACCAGTATGTATAAATCTAACTAGTTTAGCCAGTTGATTGTTGAAATGTCTTTAACTAATAGAACGATATATATTCATAAATTCAAATCTTCGTTTCGGATGTTTATAGAATGATGTCCTTTCCTTTGAGAGAAGAAACATTCTGGGGGTCATTAATGGTTGTGGACGAGATTTTCTAATAGCCTAATCTATATTATAATCGTTAGTATTTTCACCTTTCAATTCCAGATATAGTTGGGGAGTGACGGTGAGAGTAACTATTATTTATTAGTGGCAGAGTCAGTATTACTAGCAGGGGATAATATTTATCCCAACCTAAACGTGGATGTTCTGTTAGAACAAATTACATTGTGGTAGAGACCATGAGAAAAACTCTCATATTGGCTTTTGGTGTATATGGCTTTTGGTACATTCTTGTTTATATCGCTGGCGGGGAAATAAATCTGCAACATCAAGGAAGGTCGAAATAACGTGAATATCCATGTCTAAGTAACTAAATATACAGGTGTACATATGTGTGTGTGTGTGTGTATGTGTGTGTGTGTGTGTGTGTGTGTG
>NC_069001.1:22673302-22677789 GCF_001194135.2 Octopus bimaculoides | reverse complement strand
TGTGTGTGTGTGTGTGTGTGTGTGTGTGTGTGTATCTGTGTTTGTGTGCGTGTGTGTGTTACAGAAATATCTTTAAATGTATTTTCAGTGGGCCAAATAGAGCGTTTTCTTTCATTGTTATTTGTAAAAAAGGACTTTGTTCCATAAACCAATACTTTGTTTACCGTTGACAAAGCAAATATTAGGGTGGTTACAATTACATTGTCCTGGAAATGTTCTACACTTTACACTGGTGAAAGAAGTAGGTCATCTTAACATTATTTCTATTAAAGATATCATACATGGCCTATCGAGAAATCATTATTACTAAAGTTTCAGGAGATACTGAAAGCATTCTATTTTTATGAAACACGGTAAAAGGTGACTTGTAAAAGGCACAAGCTCACTGTGCAAAGTGGCTGCTTTCAGGAAAGGCATTCAGTTGAAGAAACCAAGCCAAAGCAGACGACCGGGGCCTAGTGCAATTCTCCAGCTTACCAGCTCCAGTCAAAACGTCCAACCCATGCCAGCATGGGAAACGGAGGTTAAATGATGAGGATTATGATGTAACAATGAACAGTACGTTTAAATAATTTTTTGTCAAGAGTTAAGCTGGCTATTCATTTGTTTATGTTATTAACGAAGTTCTTAAAGATGATTGAGGGGTGGATAGAATTTATATAAATGTACTGAGAATTCTGGTTAGGTTCATTATTCAGACAGTTTGCAAGTACATATCTCGGTAACAACTACATCAAAACTATAGGTGCAGGCGTGGCTGTGTGGTAAGTAGCTTGCTTTCCAACCTCATAGTTCCGGGTTCAGTCCCGCTACGTTGCACCTTGGGCAAATGTCTTCTACTATAGCCTCGGGCCGACCAAAGCCTTGTGAGTTGATTTGATAGACGGAAACTGAAAGAAGCCGGTCGTGTATATATATATATATATATATATATATATATATATATATATATATATATGTTTGCGTGTCTATGTTTTGTCTGCCTACCATCGCCTGAGAACTGCTGTTGGTGTGTTTACGCCCCTGTAATATAGCGGTTCTACAAAAGAAAGCGATAGAATAAGTACTAGGCTTCCAAAGAATAAGTCCTGGGGTCGATTTGTTCGACTAAAAGGCGGTGCTCTAGCATGGCCGCAGTCAAATGACTGAAACAAGTAAAAGAGTACTTATGTTCATGCTTACTATTCGTTCATACTCAGCAAAATTCCTAGTCTGTCATCTCGGTAAAACTGAACTCTGCTGAATGGATTCTTTCTGAACCTTTTAAACTTACGAATTGTAGCTCATCACATGATCTACTTGTAACATCAAGCAATTCTTGATTTCTACGTTTTATCCAAAAGGAATTACTGCAAGGGAGTGATGAATCCATTGTGCACATCAGGATATAATATCCGAATCTTTAATTTAATTACGACCGTTACCGAACATACATTTTTAAAAATTTCAATTAACCACTTATTTATTCAAGCATATAATTCTACAATATTCTTTTCTACTCGAGGCACAAGGCCCAACAGTTTTGGGGAAGGGCTAGTCGATTATACTGGTCCCCAGTACGCAAATGGTACTTAATTTATCGACCCCGAAAGGATCAAATGCGAAGTCGACCTCGGCGGAATTTGAATTCAGAACATTAATACCGGTAAGCATTTCGCCCGGCGTGCTAACGTTTCTGCCAGCTCAGCGCCTTAATATGGCTCTACAATATTATGATGCTTATATTTATTAAAATCCTTATTATCTAAGTGACTGATAAACTATGGGAACTAAAATATTTTCATTGGCTTTATCTCGCGTTTTTCCGTATATATTTATCTAATTTTGGATAGGCAAATAATATTCAAACCTTATGTATGGTTCAGATTATGCAGAAGTTTCAATTTCGCTTGAGTGGTAAGTACTAGTGTTGCTTTCTTTTATAGTTATTGTTGATACGGTTAGACAGGAGCCTATGTAAATGTAGCTCTTAATTTCTTATATAAATTTTGGTTTCCTCTGAACAAATATGTGACGTATTTCATATTCCATTTTTATGGATTAAATTTGGCTAAATTGACCCCAAAATTTCTTTTGAATATTTGTTGGTTACACTATATTGAAGAACATATGCATATGCACACATACACCAATATATGTACGTAGCGCAACACACACACACACATATACACATGCATATATGTATATATAATCTTTTACATATTTTAAATCTTTTCTTTCTTTCAATTACAACTATTCAGACTTACTTATCCGAGACTCCATGAGGTTTATGTTACATTATCATTATTATGCCTTTTACTTCTTTCAATTTTGTTTCCATTTCTTGTTTAGAGTCTTTCTGACACCCAGGGCTAAGAAACACTGTATTCATTGGTGGACCATTAAAACAAGCACATCAAATTGTTCCTTTATGAAACCAAATAACGTTATGTAGAAAAATATTATTTACATGGTTGGTAATCGTTCTCACAACGATAGTGTTCTCAATACGTGTAACGTACCATTTAAAACATTCTCAAATAATTTTCAGTTTCTGTTTTGATCATTCGTAGTGTTTCTACAATCATCGGTATTGTAACCGCCTTGAGGTACCTTATCTTTTTGATCGAGTCAATAAGCTTTGATCATGAACAGCTAAGATGGCGCCTTCGCTCTCTGCCTCTAGCCCTGAGCTTCATAGCTACTGATGAGTGTGCTTCTAATCAACGTCAGCTTGTTTGCTACGGGCCACAAATTTGCCACGCAAAGGTTTCTTCTCCCACCTACCAGCCAACTGTCCATGCACTTTGCCATTAGTTTTATTTCCTTTGTAACTACAGTTGCCGTTCTTCCTCCAGGCTGTTCAGCCTGGGTATTATTCATGAAATTAATAGCAAATTGTTTACTCTCCTTCAAGATAGAATAAAGATTCATATATCTCTCGTGATTTGAAGAAGTCATATTTGTTTCAAGATATTTGGCCAGTCGAATAGTGGTGGTTTTGTAAGGAAGTTCAGACTAGATCAAGTCTCGACTTCCTTTGGCTCTGGGATCTAAAAACGATCCATATCTGCATCTTATGTATAAATCAGCAACTTATGAATTTTTCTGTCATTTTCTTTTTATTTCACCGATATTCCAATTCAATACATCGAAACTCTAAATAGCAACTGGAACATCAAAGGAATTAATGCATAACACCTTGTTATGTGCAATTAGTTCAGATTCCAGAACTGCTCTAACTCTCGTATATCATTCCTTCGTGATCTCTTTTATGCTTGCATGCTGAATGCCAGACACTTCATTTATTCCGAGGTACTTACAGGTTTGTTCCCACTCAAGTTCTTTTATAACTATGTTAACATCTAACACAAATGAATTTGAGCTTTTCAATTTCTATTTCTGGAAAGTGGCCTTGGCACACTTATCAAGACCAAATTATACCCCAATGTCATCTCTCAATTCATTCACAGTACGTAATAGGCCTTCAAGTTCATCATTGTCTTTGCCATTGAGTTTTAAGTCATCTATATAAAATAGATGGCCTATGTTCTTGTTGCCTATTTTATTGTCTATTTTATAGCTATATCCTAATTTGTTAAGTTCATTTGTAAGAGGTATTAGAGCTAAGCAAAAAACAAACAAAAAGAATTAAAGGGGAAAGTGAGTCACCTTGGAAAATTCCGCAGTTGATGCTGATAGTGTTTGAAGCTTGTACTACATTAGAATCATATAACTGGAGATTCGTATTCTAGTGACATATACTTCAAAAAGTTAGAAATTACAGGAGAAATTCTGAAGTCCAGCAATTTTACTGGTGACAAAGGGCCTCTTTCTCAGAGTGAAAGGTACATTGTATGATGCATGCGTGCGAACTGCCATGCTTCACGGCAGTGAAACATGGGCCATGATTGCTGAAGACATGCGTAGGCTTGAAAGAAATGAATCTAGCATGATCCACTGGATGCGTAATGTCAGTGTGCACACACGACAGAGTGTAAGTGCCCTGAGAGAAATATTGGACATAAGAAGCATTGGATGTGGTGTGCAAGAGAGACGTTTGCATTGGTATGGTCATGTACTGTGGATGGACGAGGTGAGCTGTGTGAAGAAGTGCCACTCCCAAACAGGGGAAGGAATCTGGGGTAGAGGGAGACCCAGGAAGACATGGGATGAAGTGGTGAAGCATGACCTTCGAACGTTGGGCCTCACAGAGGAAATGACATGACAGAGACCTCTGGAGGTATGCTGTGACTGAGAAGACCGAACAAATAGGGATCACAGCTGTAACCTACACCAGTGTCGCATAACCAGCCAACTCAAAAGTACCATTAGATCGTAGGGTAACATGCCATGCTTGAGGAGACTTATTGAGTCAAGTACATCAACATCAAATGAAATCAAATCACAATCAAATGGAAATTGTAGTTGTGGTCCCCATGCCAGTAGCATGTAAAAAGCACAATCTGAATGTGGTCGATGCCAGCCCCCTTGCCCCGACTGGCTTC
>NC_069001.1:22671893-22672670 GCF_001194135.2 Octopus bimaculoides | reverse complement strand
ATATATATATATATATATATATATATATATATATATATACTGGCATTGGCCATGACTTCGATCTCACTTGGCTTGACAGGTCTTCTCAAGCACAGTATATTGCCAAATGTCTCGGTCACTTGTCACTGTCTCTGTGAGGTCCAACGTTTGAACGGTGCATTGTACATGCCACCAGTACAGTTGTCAGTTACATGACATTGGCCATGATTACAATTTCACTTGGCTTCATGGGTCTTCTCAAGCATAGTATATCACCAAAGGCTTTGGTCACTTGTCATTGCCTCCATGAGGCCCAGTGTTTGAAGAGGATGCTTCACCACCTCAGCCCAAAACATTAAATTTTTTTTCTCTCCGTGTTTTTCTCCTTGTTTTCTTCGTATTCTTTCTGTTGAAAAGCGTAGCTCGAAACGTTAGAGACTTTCTGTATTCCCAAGCGTTAAACTAATACATCATTTTGTTGTCTACACCACCTGTCCTCGTCTGTTGTTGTTTTTTTCGTAAATTCTCCCATATATATATATATACATATATATATGCATACATAAACACATATATATATGCATACATAAACGCATATATATATAATTATATATTTATTATATTTATCTTATGATATTTACTTTACTTTATATTATACTCATTTATTGTGCTTTTAATTATTAATTTTTCTATATGTGATAGTGGATTTTCATCGATGAGTTCTTGATAATTGGTTATTTTCCCTAAAACTATATATTTTATATATAAATATATATATATACATATATATATGCATAC
>NC_069001.1:22666592-22671883 GCF_001194135.2 Octopus bimaculoides | reverse complement strand
TATATATATATATATATATATATATATATATATACATACACGTGTATATATATATATATGTGTATGCGTGTGTGTGTGTATGTGTGTGTGTGTGTGTGTGTGTGTGTGTGTGTGTGTGTGCGCGTGTGTATACATATATAAATATTTTTATGACAACTGAGATTATGTAGAGAAATCTGAAGATTTTAAGAACATGAATACTATTTTAGTCTTGATTATCTTACATGGAAACGTTTGTTTTTTGCAATGAAATTTTTTTATATATTTATATTGTCATTTCAAAATTTATCTATGTATTCATGTCTCTATTTAGAATTTGTATTTCTTTCTTATGACATATTGTTTTTTGCATTCTTTTTCATTCAAATTTTTGGATATCGTTCTATTCTGTTGTCAACAGACAAACACAACTGAATTTGAGTTCTAAGACAATTTTTGTCTATAAAGAAGTCAATTTATGTTGGTTATGTGGTTAGATATTAGAATTTGTTGAATTTCTAGAATTTCAGCACACATAGAATGTTGTACACTGCTTTATTTTGATAAAAATGTCGTAAAATTCCAGGTGATATGTAAGTGGTAAGAATGAGTCTTTAGGGTACCAAAGATGAAACTTATACAGTTTGCTTCACCTACTAGAAATGGTAATAGCTTTCCCCCATATCTCACTCTACTCTTTTAAAATTTTAACTGTGAATTAAAATTTCATGGTAATTCATCTAATGATGTTCAATACCTACCAAAAATTAGAATTGGTATAATTTTCACTGTCAGGTTGTTTTAACATGTTTCTACATTTTACATATTTCCACAAATGGTAGTTTCAAATATGAAATTCCTTAACAAAAGATAAAACGGTATATGAAACTGCTTTCTGCAGGTAAAGATAACGAAATTTTCAATAGATATATCTGATTTCAAAGGCACTTTACATAATGTTGTTATAGATATTCCTAAACAAACAGAGTGGATCTAGAACTTCTCAATTAAAACTGACCAAGACAAAATGACAACATACCATTGAAAGAGCAAATGATAGCTGTGGTGTGATGGTTATGTCTTTTATAAGCCATAATGGATCCTAAATGATGACTATTTCTCTGTGGATAACTTGGTATGTTGATAAGTTGTTTCTACAACAAAAGCTAACAACCCTAAGCTGCTGTTCCTCCCATCTTCTTTTCACACTCTCTCTTAAACATTCAGATTCATTTCTCAAATGTAATGCTTATTTATTCACATTGTTTTGAATTAATCCTGCATTATCTCGTTGTTTCGAGATTTTGATCGTAAGAATGTTTATTTTTAGAGTGATATAGTAGGGGAAGTGTGAAAGGCTGGACCTGGCCAGCTTGAATATAAAACAGGTAAAATATTCAGGCCAGATCTGGCCAAAGGTTTAAAGACTTTGCAAATATCATTATATATATATATATATTTATATATATATGTGTAAAGAAAAAAACTGATGTAATTAGTAAAATTGCTGAACACTTGGAACACGTTATGTAAAATGGACCCTTGTCAGTATTGATGCAGGAATATTCCACTTGCTCGGTCAAGCAAACGAGGGGCACATGGAATGTCTGTATTGATGGCTGAGTATTCCATAGGCACATGTACATATAACATAATCATCAGACAGAATCAGAATGACTCAGTATGTAACAGGGCTTCACCTCTGAATTACAGGTACAACACATCCAAGAGATTTCGATATAATTTCAGTTTATTATTGGAAAGTTTATTAAAAAAGTCTCTTATCCAAGATGCTTCACTGCGAGTTATTGTGTTATTTGTATATGGCTCAGTGGTTTGAACGCCGGGCTCACAATCATGAGGTAGTGAGTTCAATTCCCAGACCAGGCTGTGTATTGTGTTCTTGAGCAAGACTCTTTATTTCATATTGCTCCAGTTCACTCTTCTGTAGAAATGCGTTGTGACTGATGCCAAGCTGTATCGACCTTTGCCCTTCCTCTGAATAACATTGGTAGCATGGAGAAGGGAGGCTGGTATGCATGGGTGACTGCTGGCCTTCCATTAGCAATCTTGCCTGGGCTTGTGCTCCAAAGGGGAGCTGTTTAGGTGCAATCCCTTAGTCATTCATGACTGAAATAGGTCTTTACCATTACCCTTTATAGAGAGTGTGATTGAATCTAGGACCTCATGGTAGTGAAGCAAATTTTTCAACCATTTTGCTGTATCATGTCATTTGTTATGCATATTGTCATATTGCATTCCCAAGACTACACAGGATGAAGTGGTGAAAGCTGACCCCAGAACCTGAGCCTGCCAGCTAAGATCACAAAGGATTCAGATCTCTGGAGATATGAGGTTCTCAAAAAGACTTGTCCTCCTCAGCAAAACTGTATTCTGGAAGTGCTATGTTTTGGGTCCACATCTGTTACAGTGACTCCCCTCCTACTTTATTCATTATACTTGCCTCTTCTTGCTCACCTTCTCTTGTTCCCTCTATCCCTGCCAGAAACTATATCATCCTTACTCTTCCTGCAACTCGCCTCCAAAATCCCTTTATCTTCTCCAAGCTAACAGCTCTTGTGTAATTCACCTTTCAACCCTACCCTTTTTGGACAGACTGCTTTCCCACCACTCCTTTACCTTCCCATACTCTCTTACAACCACCAAACCACACACTTCTATACAATTTGTGCTCTGTGGGGTTAACTGAGCTTCTTATTGCCATTATCAATGTCTTGTAGCTCTTATCAATCATTTTCTCTTTCACTCCCCATTACTTGTCCCTACTAGATGTATGTAGCCATGCAGATCTCTCTGCATGAACATGCTCTGACCCCACTGTCATAGTAATCCCCTATCCCCTAGCATGAAGATGACCCCCCCCCACCAACTCCACTGCATGATGACTTTAATTGTACAGGTGGCACAATAAAAGCACCCAATCTACACTGTAAAGTGGTGGGCATTAGAAAAGGCACCCAGCAGTAAAAACCATGCCAAAACAGATATTGGAACTTGATGCAGTCCTAGGACACATTGGACCCTGTCCAACTGTCCAACCCATACTGGAATAAAATATAGAGAGCATGGATTTATCTCCCCACTAGCAATATACAGAAGAGTGCATTTTGCAGCAAAAACCGATGATATGAGAGTTTCTCTTGTGATATCTACTGCAGTATAGTTTGTTCTAATGGAATGTCCATGTTCGAACAGAACATTCAGAGATGGTGAGGGGAGGGAAGAAAGGGGAGGGGAGACAGGGGGAGGGGAAACAAGGGAGGGGAGATAAGAGAAGGGTAGATAGGGGAGGGAGATGGGGGAGGGAAGATAAGTGGAGGGAAGATAGGGAGAGAGGAGGGGGTGACAGAAATGTGTAATTTTCTTTTGAACTAAGTTTTTTTTCCCTCTGTTACTTAGCCAGTCTGTAACACCTTCCCATTATTAGCTGAAGGGAAAAGACAAAGGGGGAAAGAAAAAGCAGAGAGAAGAAAAGAGAGTAAGGCAAATTGTGAGAGAGAGAGGGAGAGTGCTTGTATTAAGTCTATAAAATTGTGCATAAAGTGTATAAAATGAATATATAAAACTATCATTGTATTCCCAGTTTCTTTCATTTTTCAGTGAGCAGAAGATGAGCGACAGTCTTTCCATACAGACACAACACAGGCTACACTTTCAGATGATTTGCATTAAGCTTTCAGAAGTAACCCGGTAAGTTTACCATTAATTCCATAAAATGTCTGGAAGTGCCACTAGTCTATGTGACTTTGGCACAGTTTCCATCAACCGAATTTAAACCTTACTACCAAGTTGCTGGTCATCAAATACAGAATTCGATTAATACAATAAGATTAATGAGACTGGTGAGAAATTAATGAAGACAATGTTAATTTTTATAAATGAAGAAGTGAGAGAAATTTGTGAAGTAAGATTCAAGTTTGTCTGTAATGATGAGGGAATTAGAGTAAAAGAAAAGGTTAGTTATGATAATGATAAAAGAAAGGAAGGAAAAAAGGATTGAAGTGATTGTACCTATGAAGATGATAATGATGATGATGATGATGATGTTGATGATTATGATGATGATGATGATGATGATGTTGATGTTAATGTTTATTATGGTGGTGATGATGATCGCGTTGATGAGAAATGAGAAAGAATTTTGGGAAAAGCAAATCAAGACTGATAATGATGATGACGGAAATAGTGTAAGGAAAGGAATTGGTAATGATGCTGATGATGATGATGGTGGTGGTGGTTGTGTTGGTGGTGATTATGATGATGATGATGATGATGATGATGAAGATGAAGATGATGATGAAGATGATGAAGGTAATGTGCAAGAAGAAATGTTTGAGAAACAAAAAGAAGTTTTAAGAAAATGACGAAAAATTTAATAAAACGGAAGAAAATAAGGATAAAGAAAAAAACTTAATAGATAAAAAAAAAATTATTCTAATGTATCGGATATAATTGGACCAGTTTTTTTTAGGATAAAAAGAACCAAAAATAAAGAGGGGAAAAAAAAGGAAAAATTGATAAATAGAAGCAACAAAGAATATAGAAAGGCAATTATTTTCTTTCTGACAAGCAAAAATATATAGCAGAAAGACATTGAAAATAAACTGGGTAACTAAATGATATGGTGTTAGGAATAATAATAATAATAATAATAATAATAATAATAATAATAATAATAATAATAATAATTATTATTATTATTATTATTATTATTATTATTATTATTATTATTATTATTATTATTATTATTATCATTGGTGGTTGTAGTGGTGGTGATGGTGGTGATGATGAAGGTGGTGATGATGATGATGATGATGATGATGATGATGATGATGATGAAGCTAGTGGTGGTGGTGATGATGGTGATGCTGCTGCTGCTGCTGATGATGGTGGTAATAATAGTGATGATGATGATCATGATGACGACTGCAACATCAATAATGATAGTAATAGTAATAGTAATAGTAATAGTAATAATGATGATGACGATGATGACGATGATGATGATGATGATGATAATAAGTGATACTACTACTGCTGCTGTTACCACTAGTAATAATGAGAAGTGAAGGAAAATAGCTATAAACATGTTTGTTCATTTGAGAGTAAGAAGTCCAATTTCTACGTACTAATTGATTTCTCATGAATATGGTTATTTTTGTTTGGGGATCACTTATAGATTGTTAACGAAGTAAAATGGAGAGGAATCAAGGTGAAGAGGGAGATAATGAGTGTGTGTGTGTGTGTGTGTGTGTGTGTGTGTGTGTGTGTGTGTGTGTGTGTGTGTGTGT
>NC_069001.1:22665818-22666378 GCF_001194135.2 Octopus bimaculoides | reverse complement strand
TACTACTACTACTACTACTACTACTACTACCACCACCACCACCAACAACACCACCACCACCAACACCACCACCACCACCATAGCAGCAGCAGCAGCTGTAATTGTAGCAGTAGAAGTAATAATGTCAGTAGCAGTAGTTATAAAAATACTAAATTTTTATAATAATTGATAAGTAGCTCCCTTCTAAAATGATACTTTGTAAACATGGCTTTACTTTTCCAAAAATACGGAACCTCAAAATAAGACCTGATCAGCTTAAGTTGGGTCCTTTCTTCCTCCGTTTTAATTGATTCAGCTTCCTCTATATTCATCGAAACATTTTCTCTTTTTATGTCTATAATTTGTTCTCTCTGCTGCGACTCCAACAAAAATAACTGATTTTTATAAGTTAAACGCAAAAAGAGCAACAAACATTAGTTATCAAAATAACTTAGTGATTAACTATTTTCACATGAACATTAGTTTATTTCATTTTCTTGCATATTTCCTTTCATCTATATATGTTATATATACGTATATATGTGCATATATATATATATATATATATATATATATATATA
>NC_069001.1:22665094-22665339 GCF_001194135.2 Octopus bimaculoides | reverse complement strand
TATATATATATATAAATAGATATATGTATGTATATATATGTGTCTATATATATATGTGTGTGTCTATATATATATATATATATATATATATATGCATCTATATGTGTGTGTGTGTGTGTATGTTTATTGAAAAAAGTAATATTCAAGTCTTATTTTTTGTAAATTCAAGGAATAAATTTGAATACATATGTACATGCACACACACACACACACATAAATGTATATTGGTGTGTGCATGCATGTAT
>NC_069001.1:22663372-22665084 GCF_001194135.2 Octopus bimaculoides | reverse complement strand
CATGCATGTATGTGTGTGTGTGTGTGTGTGCAAGTGTGTGTGTGTGTGTGTGTGTGTGTGTGTGTGTCTGTGTCCGTGTCAGTGTGCATATATATGTATTCATTTAAATATCTTGTATTGAAATTAGATAGCTTTGATTGGATGCTGGTTTTAAAAATAATATCATTCATGTATTTCTTATTACACACATGTGTACGCACATATTTGATATATAATTTCACACGTGTACATCTATGAAGAATACACTTTGATAGCTGTATACACATTAGTTGCCATATCAATGTGCTGGAATCAATCTTGTGAACCAAGAATGGTAAATGCATGACAAATTATTTACCATAACTAAATTCTTTAATTCCATGATATGAATAATAAAAACAATCAACATTGTGCAAACAGGGTTTGTGTGTTGGACATACGTAATGCTGATGGTAATACTGTTAAGGTAGGTAAGGCTGCAAAGCTGGTAGGGTTGTTAGCACACACAGCAAAATGCTTAGCAGTATTTCATCTGTCTTTATGTTTTGAGTTCAAATCCCACTGAGGTCAACTTTGCCTTTCATTCTTTCAGGGTCAGTATCTAGCCTTGCACTAAAATTTCAAATGAATATGGTTTAGTTAGGTGTCAATGAGATCTTGGAATAGGCTACAATGGTTTTAATACTCTCTAATTCATTAATCCATTACCTACAAGTGATCTCATATGAGATCACTTAAAAATTACAAATTTCGTAATTATCTGTCAATATTTACACATATCTAACCTTTTTGCTAATCTACTAGGTAGATATTCAAATGAGGTTTGCTAATTTTTCACCCAATATCTCGCTTATTTCTATCTAAAATGTTACTTTGAAATGCTGTTTTGAAATGTTATTTTGATCCTTCCAGCGTTTATCTAAGGCTGTTTTATGCTAGAAATCAAAGTTTCATAAAAAAATTCCAGTTAATAGAATTAAGGGAGGTAATGGGTTAAGATGTGGATACATACACAATAGAAAGGTGTTAATTTTCTTATCCTAATTTATATTCATTTTCCCAACCTTGAATATGTGAGATTAGCTATATCTTTCTTTTATTTCTTACTTGTCTCATTTATTGTGGTTATGCTGGAGCACTGCCTTCAAGGATTTTAGTCAAATGAATCAACTCCAGGACATTTTTTTTAAAGACTGTTATTTTATTTATTCTCTTATGTTCAATCACTAAATTATGATGGCATAGGCAAAACCAGTCTGTCAAGTGGTAGTAGGTGACAAACGCAATCACAAAGACACATGCACACAGACATATACTTATGTACATACACATGTATATTAATATATATTCAAATATAGATTAGAAGCAGCTTCAGGTTTATAAACAAACTAGAACACACAGATGCAAGGCATGTGTGTGTTGCTAGTTCATGGGCTGGCATAAGGGAATATATTCTCAACGCACCAGGTGTTAAAACACCTGAAAGTAGGTCATAGTCAAGTAAGACATCAGGTCCCTTCTTGGAGCAACAGACATTGATGTTTCATCATTGTTGTAATTTTTCAATGCCATGTACTGAACAAGGCCTGCTTCAAGCTATATCGCCATATGTGACTCTATGCTAAATGGTTTGAAAATCATATGCTAGCATGTCAAATATGAATTAGAAGCAGCTCAAGATATTTAAACAAAATCAAATACCCTTACGCAAGGGGTGTGTGTGTGTGTGTGTG
>NC_069001.1:22658860-22663362 GCF_001194135.2 Octopus bimaculoides | reverse complement strand
GTGTGTGTGTGTGTGTGTGTGTGTGTGTGTGTGTGTGTGTGTGTGTGTGTGTGTGTGTGTGTGTTGTTAGTTCGTAGATCGGCTGCATATAAGAGAATATATTCTCAACGTGCCTGGTGATAGAACCCCTGAAAGAAAGTCACAGGTAAGCAAGACATCTCACATCAGGTCCCTTCTCAGAGGAACAGAAATCAATGTTTCTTCATTTATGTAAGTATATATATAGAGAGATATAGATATAGATATATACATACATATACATACATACATACATACATACATACATACATACATATTGTCGTTTCTTCCAGTTTCCACCTACCAAATTCACTCACAAGGCTTTGATTGGCCTGGGGTTATAGTTGAAGACACTTGCCCAAGATGCCACTACATAACCCCAGGACTGAGTCTGGAGTTAAATGGTTTGGAAGCAAACTTCTTACCACACAACCATGTGTGTACCTATATTTGGAATAATTTGTTTTTCTTCAAACTGCAAATATTTTTCAAGACATTTGAAGATTTTCAAAGAAGCATAATTTACCACTGGCATTTGAAGAGTCAGAATATTTACCAATGATGTAATCTGAGATAATGAGAATTTTATGTACCTTGCTAAATGGTTGCTGTACGATTTAAATTCATGATCATGTGATGAGAAATTCAGAAGAACATTGACCTCAATCCTTGTGTGGTGTCACTGTGAAATGGAGAAAACTCTCAGTCGTCATTATATTATGACACCACACAGCAAATAGTAAATTTCTATCTCTAATCAAATATGAATAGCATTGCTCTGAATGCAGCATTGAGTTAAAAGCCAAATTTAGGGGAACCAAGTGTAATCTTGTCTTATAAGGTGTTCATAATGGGAATTATGCCTTTTATATGGTCTTATTTGCATGGGATTTTTCTGAAACATAGCAAATGCACCATGAAACATGCCTTGCAGAATTTATTCCAGAATCTTGTGTCTGATCTCAAATCCCACTGAAATCATTTTGGCTTATCATCCTTCTAAGGTCGATAGATAAACCACCAGTCTGGGACAGTGGTGTCAAGTGGATATGGTTAAAGCATCAGGTGAGATGCCTTCTTTTAGATCTTGTGTTTTGAGTTCAAATCCTGATTTGACTTGCTTGGATTTGTCTGTCATCTAGATCAACATCACCACTTTCCCTTAGAAAATAATGATGGACTCCACTCTGTTACAAGCATTTGAATCAGGGTTTCAGTTTAAAGAGACTTTCCTTCATCATCACACCATCTTAAAATCATTGCAACTACTCTTTGGATACCAACACTTTGTGATGCTTGATTAAAAGATTTTCTATCCATCCATTCCTCCATCTACAAAGATACATATATATAGACATGTGGCCTGACAACCGATGTTGGTGTGTTTATATCCCCATAACTTAGTGGTTCAGCGAAAGATTCTGATAGACTCAGAATTAAAAAATAAGTCTTTGGATAGATTTGTTTGACTAAAATTCTTCAAAGCAGTGCTCCAGCATGGCCTCGGTCAAAAGACGACTGGAACAAGTAAAAGAATAAAATAATATATATATATATATATATATATATATATATATATATATATATCAAATGATCATGTGACCGACAAGAATATCAAATATTGTCACACATCACTGGTTACAATGTGATTTGCAGCATTTTAGCCTTCAAACGACGCTACCCTGTTGGCTAGGCGAGTAGGTCAACATTCCATCCCATCCCCCGATCGAAAGGGGGACTGGAGCAACGTGAAATGAAGTGTTTTGCTCAAAAATGCAACGTCCCTCCCAGACTGGGAATCGAACCCACTATCTAGCAATTGCAAGCGCAACGATCTAACCACTAGGCTACGCGCCTTCACACATGTACACACACACATATGTACACACACACACACACACGCACACACACATACACACATACAAACATATAGCGTGGCTGTGTGATAAGAAACTTGGTTTCCAACCACATGGTTCTAGGTTCAATTCTAGGTGAATTCTACTATAGCCTCGGCCAGACCAAAGCCTTGTGAGTGGATTTGGTAGAGGGAAACTGAAAGAATCCCGTCGTATATTTATATATACATATGAACATATTTGCGTGTGTTTGTGCCTGTCCTCCCACCTGATGCTGGTGTGTTTACATCCCCGTGACTTAGCGGTTCGGCAAAAGAAACCGATAGAATAAGTACTAGGCTTACAAAGAATAAGTCGTGGGATCGATTTGTTCGACTAAAGACGGTGCTCCAGCATGGCCACAGTCAAATGACTGAAACAAGTAAATGACTAAATAATACGCCCACCCTCCCACACATATTTTTTATCTTTTATCTCTTATTTCTTTTAGTCATTTGACCGCTTGAAGGATTGCAGTCGAACAAATCGATACCAGGACATTTTTTTAAAGCCTACTACTTACTCTATTGAAGTCTTTTGCCGAACCGTTGAGTTACGGGGAAGTAAACACATGGTGGTGAGAGACAAACACAGACACAATGACACACACACACATAGATATATATATATACAAATATATACAACAGACTTCTTTCAGTTTCCATCGGCAAAATTCATTCATTAGGCTTTGGTCAGACCGAGACTATATTGTGTAGAGCTATCTTAAAATCATTGCAACTACTAATAAGATTAGTATTGACAGTGATTTCAAACTTTCATCCACCTAAGCCATCATTAGAATGATGATGGCTTAGCTGCCTGAATTTTTGAAGTCACAATCAGTACAATTCTTGCTTCAGAACAATAAATTTGTGCTCTACAAATGTATGGCGTAATCTTTTCTATTAATATAAAATTGTTTTTATTATAATTGAACATAAAAACAAATACACACACACACACATACTCACTCACACACACACACACACACACACACACACACACACACACACACACACACACACACACATATATATACAGGGTGCGGTAAATAAATCGTCGTCTGAGTTACGCAAAAATGAAAATAACACTGATATCTTATTTTAGCGGATATATTTAACAAAATTACATAAACATATATTGAAATACTAAAGAGTAAATTTATTCAGTGAAATCGCCATTAGCTTCAACCACGGCCTCCAGACGACTTCGAAATATCCAGCAACTCTTCTGGATGGTCTCCTTGTTTAAGTTGGCGAATGCTGCCATAATCCTTGCCTTCAATTCATCTTTGGTATTACAAGGAGTTTTGTTGTTTTCTCGCTCAACTGCGCCCCACACATAATACTCAAGGGGGCTTCAGTCTGGGGAGTTAGGTGGCCAGATGTTAGGAGTGATGTGGTCGCAGAAATTGTCTGACAGCCATGACTGGAATCTCCTGCTTGTGAGGCATGGTGCAAAGCCCTGATGCCAGACATCGGGTCTTCCAGCATGTGTAGGCCTCCGTGTTGAGTGTGAGGCCTTGTGGAAAGATGAATGGAGGTATAAAGTCACCATCACCAATGATCACTCCAAACACCATGATGGTTGACTGGATGTTTGATTTTTATCCCTCTCGGTTGTTCTGTCTGTTCACCATCTGATCTCGTCTGAGAAAAACCGAAGCATGTTCGGTTGGAGGGGATGCTAGAATTTGTTCAAAAGCATCGTAGCGCGGTCTTTCCTCTTGTCCTTGATGGCTTAGGATAAAATTTGACCCTTTCTCATCTTGAAATCGTAGTTGTGGCCATTGCCGATGACATTCAAAGGCACCCAGCACTCTCTATGGAGTGGTTAGTATTAGGAAGGGCCTCCAGCCGTAGAAATCATGCCAAAATCCTGTTACCCTTGCTAATTGATGAGGATGATAATGACTTTTCCTATGTATCTGACAGTTATTTTGTTCTTAAGTGTCTTCCGAGAGACTGGTTTTCTATAATTAAATAATCAATCTCAGACCTTCACCCGGTTTCTCTATTTATATGCTTTATTCTTTAATTAATTCTTTAAGTATTTCACTCCTTTGTTATATCCTGCACATCTGAGAGTCATGTTCCTGTTGATATCACAGTAGTCGAACTCAAACATCCCTTGGGATTTGCTAGCTGTTTCAATGCCAACAAAATTTCTACTCTTCCCCTGTGATTATCGGTTTGTTCTAGTTATCGAAATGCTGATGTGGGCGGAATTCGTTTGAAAGAAGTTTCAATTCATTTGATATTTCTGCTAAGATCCTTTCAATTACATTCAGTTCAGCTACTAATTTTTACCTTGTCTGATTCTGATATTGTATCAATTGTTTAGATGTCTAAAGAGAAGTTTTTGAAAAAGGATTTTTCTTACAGTCACAATGTATATGGGATCTCTATTTGATGTAACTGATATTTCAATACCAATATCAGCAATACCAAGTGACATGCCTTAACCAATAGTAGCGTAGCCCAGTCTATAATAACCATCATGAACTCCCCCATTTCTCCATTCGGCCGGCTAAGCCTGACGAGCTAGGTTTATATGAAAAGCCTACGAAACTTTAACTAACATTAGATA
>NC_069001.1:22656215-22658802 GCF_001194135.2 Octopus bimaculoides | reverse complement strand
ATATACACATATAACATTTAGAGAAAAACTACTATTAAACAATTCAATAATGAAGAATGTAATTCATACCCACTAGAAAATAAATATCATAAAAACCTTCTTCTAAAAATCAATAAAGTACATAAAAGAATAACTAGTAAATGGTATAAAAATGACTACGCACGTTTCGTGGCTATATATTCAAATAGATAACTAATAAAACCAATTCAATTAATAGTTCGATTAACAATCAAATCGATCTATAATTAAATGTATTCAAAAACATAGTCACTCGTCAGGTCTAAAATAAAATGTAAATAATTATAAGAATGATGATAGAAATCAATATATGTATTGTAACTTATAATAAATATCAAATAAATATATAAAGAAAATACTTGTTTTAACAATAAATAAATAAATAATTGAAAAACATTCAACAATATTTCTTAAAATAAAATCAAACTTATCTTATCGAAGAAATGCTGTTAATCTAAACTTTTAAACGTAATACCTAGAACTTAGCGTTTATACGAAATATATCGCGTGAAAATACGGCTTAAATAAAAAAAAAAAAGGAATAATGAGATAGAAATGTGTATTTAAACCGTTAATATGACTTAATGTATTTTAGATGTGAGAATAAGGAAAAAATTAACTGTAGTATATCATTTACTTGAAAATTCTAACGTCTAAATAGCTTAAATCTAAAATACGTAAAATACATTATATATGATACACAAAAATGAAGCTAAATTACAATAATATAATCTATTTTAATTAATTAATTAATATATTTATTTTATCTTATAAACATCTTAGTTTAATCTTATTCTAAATATGTAATATATCCTTTATAATCTCATGCTTATTTATAAACATTCTACAACTACAAATCATAACTACAACAATTAGTAATATAAAATAGGGCTTATATAAATACATAACTTAGCTAAACTTATTATATAAGTAATTTAACTTATGACTGCATTTAATTTTTCGTTCATCTAGGGAATTAATCAATTTTTTATTATCAGTTAATAATATCTCCTTAAATTCATTAGTACATAATAAACAAAAAGCACTACCTATTCGATAAGATTTAGCCTTACAAACTATCTCCCAATTTAAATTGTACATAATATTATTAGATTTTAATTCCCATATATACTTACTAAGGCCAGTAGAATTAATTAAATTTCTATTCTTAAAAGAATTCATATGTTGAGCCACGCGTAATTTCATTTTGTTAGAAGTCGACTCTATGTAAATAGTATTTGAATTATAACCATTCATATTATTATCGTCAAGCAAAGTCACTACACATTTATATACTATATCGTCCAAATTACAGTTATTATTAAATTTACATTTATTTTTATCTCTACATGTACTATTAATTATGTTCTGGTCTGTATTATTATTATTGGAATAATTAGTTGATTTGTCTTCATAATACTTATTCAGCTTAAATTTATTAAAAGAAGAAATAATATTACTAACATTATTAGTAGTAGAGTAACCAACTCCAAAAGTATCACTAGAAAAAATATTATTATATCTTTATTATCTCTAAGGAATACCTCAATCAGACTTAAAATTTCTTTAATAATGTTTGTTTTAACTTGAACTCCATAAGGAATAATGAACCAAATTTTGTTCTTATTATTTATATTATTACATTTATTTTTCATATTATAAAATATATTATTATTAATGAAAGAATTAAATTTAATGTTATGTTTTAGTCTACTATTATTATATTTATGTTTTGTATTATCATAATCCCTGTTACTAATACTATAATTACCTAAATAAAACTTATCATAATTATTCATGTTAGGTTTATTATTATAAAAAACATAGGAATCGTTTAAATTCTAATCTTTTATATTATAATTATATTTAAAATTATTAAAGAATTTAATATTATTATTATATCCCGCCTCCCGCGTGGCGTCGTTATAATAAGGTGCGTATTTTTGGAAAATCTTAACATTAGAAGAAAGTAGCGATATTCTTTTACCTATATTACTTGTCAATAATTTCTTAATCGAGGGTGGATGATTACTATTAGCATTAATATATCTAATGTTTTCATTAATTTTATGGAATGGTTGGGTCTTACCTGTTATAGAATTCAAATTAGCATCTAAGTAATTAACATTATAGTTCTCATTATATATAGTTATGCTTAATCCATATCTTAAAAAAAAACTATATAGTTTCTTCTTATATAATTCTAGTGTTCTATTGGTGCAATCCTTAGTTATTAATAAAAGGTCATCCCTATATAAACCACTCTCCAACTTTAATTTTTTAATTGAAGTTCTGATAATAAATAAATACCTACTAAATCAGTTTGTCTGTCCAGAATCGGCTGCCCCAATAGGTATATCCATTAGTCCCTAGTATCCTTCCCAGCCCAAAATTTATTATTATATATAATCAACGATTTCCTAGCCGTTTTAGCTACATTAACTTCATCATAAGTCATTCCTACCTTATTCATTGCATAAATTAGGGCCTTATTGAGTACAATCTCATTAACAAAATAATAATAATTATTTATATCTATCTGTATGATATATATATATATATATATATA
>NC_069001.1:22654710-22656181 GCF_001194135.2 Octopus bimaculoides | reverse complement strand
AACTCTATCAAGCCTTTTGCCAAACCTCTAGGTTACGAGGACGTAAACATATTAGCACTGGTTGTCAAGCGTAGTGGGGTACAAACACAAACACAAAGACACACACACACACACACACACACACAACGATACACATACACGTATTTACGACGGGCTATTTTCAGCTTCTGAAATCCACTCAGCAAATCCAGCCAAAAATCTTTTGTCAGCCCGAGGCTATAGTAGAATATACCTGTCGAAGGTGTCACGCTGTGGGGTTTGAGCCCAGAACCATGCGGCAGGGAATAAAACTTCTTACCACACTGCCATGCCTTTCAGGCATATGCATACATGCTAGAAATTAAAGTACATGCAAATTAGAATACATATTGATGTTTTTTGATTCATACATATATGTATGCTTATAGATAGATAAATAACTAGATAGGCAGATAAATGCATACACACACACACACACACACACACACATATATATATATATATAAGAGAGAGAGAGGGGGGAGAGAGTGATGTTTTGATATATACTCACTAATTCACAACATAACTGAGCCGATACAAACGCTTTCTACACACTGCATGTAAATAATCAGGTTTTAATCACCGACTCCATTGCCCCTTCTTTTTATGGTGATTTCACACTTCACTTCACTGATAGCAACGGTTATTGACATTTGATTTAACAATTAAGTTTGGTTCAGTAGGAACGAGACTTAAACTTAAACTGTTAAGCAGGCGGAAAGTTACAAAGGAAACCACAGCAAGAATATCTATTAGACACCGCCACCAAACCAAGTGTTCACTACCTCTGTGCTATGTATTACTCTTTAAGAGTACTTTATTCTGTGTATAAGGTATTTTTTCTTAAATCTCCGCTAGAAAAACAAAACAAATAAGTGTGCCCATTTGAAAACTAAGATTTGAAAGATGTGTTTGGCATATTTATTGACCTGCATATAAAATAAATTTGCATAAATTTACGTTAAGCTATATTCCCTGTCCTAGACCCTGAAACATTCAAGGTAGTTGTAAGATGGTATTTTTAAACAAAGTATATATGACTTGTTGCTTAAATTTTCCTGTGTTAAAGTAAAAATCCATCCTACTTCATGGCTGATATCATCGACCTCAGCTCTTGACTGGTACTTTATTTCATTGACTCCGAAATAATGAAAGCCATAGTTGATCTTGACGGTGTTTGTACTCAGAAAGCAAATGGCCGTAAAAGGTGCGTCTAAGTATTTTCGTTCGACACATTAACAATTGTGCCAGTTCACCACCTTAACCACAGCAATGATAAGCACAACTTTACATATTCTAGCGTGGCTAAATGGATGCAAATAAAAAAATCTATACTTCGTAAATTGGAGTTTAATCTAAATGTACTGGTAACACCTAGCTCTAATGTAAATCGATATCATCATGCAGAGTCCTCGAACGGATAATTAATATAATACTTGGAGGGTTAGAAGTT
>NC_069001.1:22652332-22654663 GCF_001194135.2 Octopus bimaculoides | reverse complement strand
TATATTGCTTACTTATTACGAGACTCTTAAAAATTCTAGTTTTAGGTAATCACAATTTTATGAAACCTGAATATACAGAAAATGAAAGCTGTAAAGTCTGTAGCAACTTTTGGCATTTTAGAAAATAATACATCTAATAGCAACGTTTAACGGATCATGAAATCTCTAATATCAGAACTAAGACTCAGCGGAATATGAAATGTGTTAAATCTGCATCCTACAGTCTACAGAAAGAAAAGAAAATGTACAATCCGTAACAATTGTTAACACAATATACAAACGGTTCTGTCAGCTGAACGTGTGCACAGTCAGTAGCTGCTGCTAACAGATTATGAAACCGTCACTATATCAATAGTCAACGATGAGCGAATGTTATATGGCGAATAGCAACACTCAACAGTGTGGAAAAGCTGTAAAGTCATTTGAAATTGTCAGCAGTGTAAAAAAAGCTGCATATTTGTAGCGGTTGTTTGGATCCTAACCGCTAGATACCCCGTCAGACACCACCTGTGAACCACTATAGTTTCACTTCATTGCTCTATAAATTGATCAATAAGCGTGAGGCTATGACGTGGTATGGTTTTCTCGAATTTTCTTCAGGTTCCATTTTTAAAAATCGCTTTTTTTTGCGCTTTTCTAATCGTAGTGTTAAAGGTGGCTGGCTGACTTGAGTCTTCACTCTTGCCATGCAGACGGCTAACGGACCTCCAACGCCACGGAGATATGTGCAGATGACTAACCGGATGTTGTCACAAAATAGCTTTCTATAATTTCAAAGTAGTTTTTTCCACTCTGTCAGCACTTATTAATACTGTTCATTGGAAATAGCCAACACTAAATACCTTTATGTGCGACAATAAATATTTCAGTTAAATGTTCACGGGTTTGCTTCAGTTGTTCTACATGCAGCTTTTCTGCAACAAAAACGGGTCCAGCAACGAGACATTCTCTGAACGACAGCAAATCTCCCCACGACACTTTCAATAATAAAAACCAATAGATTATATTGTAGATGTACATTCTACAACAACGAAAAACAAAGTAGTCAGTAGCAAGTGTCAACATTGTCTGAAAATTGCTCTTTCTGTAGCATCAGTGAGCAAACCTCTCGCTATGTTGAACTATAAGTGTAAAAAATGCCATTCAATGGCAACGGTTAAACCAAAACAAAAACAAGAAAACAACGAAAGTAAACACATGGATAAAAGCGCATAAGTGCAGTCTTGCGCCCTACTTATATTTGGAGATAAATATATTTTGAATCTAAGTCGATTCTTTAAAAATGGATAACGCAATTCTAGATAAGTTACATCAGAAAAATAAACAGGTAATCACAGAAATCATATACCTTCTCAACCAAGACTGTTTAAGGCTCACCTGACCAGAGATGAGCACGAGAAGTAAAAATTAGCTACTGCAATATTGCATAAAATATCAACGTGGCGAGCCGACGGAATCGTTAGCCCATACTGGCCGAAATTTGTTCTGAGTTCAAATTCCGCCGAGGTTCACTTTGTCTTTTACCCTTTCGAAGACATTAAAATAGGTACTAGTAGAATACTCCCTTATTCCTTCCAGCCAAGATTGCTGGCTTGTGCCAACATTTGAAGCCAATATTACACTCAGATGAGATGTCCACACCCAGCAATATTATTATTTATGAACATGAGCCTAGATTCACACTAAAATATATAGATATACATCAAGATTAATTTACGTTTTTGCTTGCGGTAGTCCATCAAATGCGGTATTGACCGACTTCTTTCATTGTAGATACTTTTTACACGGGACACTTAATTAAAATCCGTATTACTAAGCTTCCATAAGATGTGTTGAAGTTTTAACTAGGCACATTTACGTTAGATAAATTATATTTATGCAAATAAAGAATTATTAATATCATTTCAGGTCTTTTTTTTTTATAGATTCTTCAAATTTACGATCTATTAACGATCTTTTTTGTGCCTTTAAACAGAAGGCACAAAAAATCCCTACTCGGGAGCTAGACAAGAATATCGTAGGGAAGGCTACATTTCGGTTAGTGTGTGTATATATAGGTGAGTGGTAGGTTTGCCTCGATCCTTCAGGGGTAGTCTGAAGCATCCAAGCAACCAGGGGATGTTTAAATCCGGAGGCACTCCTGGGGATCACCTGTATGGGTACCGTCTTGGGAAGAGGGCGTCCAGAGGCAGGTAATATGTTGCTTAAACCGTAGTTTATGTATTTATTGGAGAATGGAGCAACAAATACAAGAAAAAGCATTTTCGTTGGACTAGATAGCCGTTGTTTTATTATGTGGAGCTTGTGAAATGAGTCAGTGTGGAGGTTTAG
>NC_069001.1:22650896-22652322 GCF_001194135.2 Octopus bimaculoides | reverse complement strand
CCGATCTCTTCAGAGTGGTGAAGGGTATATTCGAAGTTTGTGGTGTGCGAAATGTAGGAGAAGTAATTATTGGGTGTAATATATGTGGTGTTGTGATAGTGGTGATAGGTAAATAGAGCCTTACGTTTTAGTTGTTGCGTTGGTCTTCTTGTAAGGGGATATAGGGTGGGTGCTATACGTATATATGTACATATATGTACATATATAAAATATATTCTTTTATCTTTTTATTTTCTTTTATGGGTTTCAGCCAGAAGCTGAGGCCGTGCTAATGCACCGTCTTCACTGCATCCGGGGATTTTTCCAGTATTGTTCTAGTGAAGTTACGAGTTGGACATTGCCGCTCTTCTTTGCGCCTCCTGCCGCGTTATGGGTTTATCCGGTACTGCAAGTAAAAAAGAAACTATTTGGATGTTTTTTGTTTTTTTTTGAAGATTTCTATGCCTACACCTTGCAGATCCCTGATGTTCTGTGGGAGGGTATTAAAAATTTGTAGTCCCTCAAAGCCCAAGCTATTCAAATATTGGGTTTGTATCCTCGATGGGATCTTTTGGTATTGTGCAATGCCGTCCGGTTCGGGGATTGCGGTAGATTTCGATTCCGAAGTTTGGAGGTAGGCCCTTCAGTATTTTTCCATATGTATAGCACTGCGTATCTCTCACGTCTCTTCCCAAAGGAGTAGAGTCCCAGTTCCTTTAATTTCTCCCAGTAGCCCATGTGTTTTACTACATCTATCTTCTTTGTGTAGTGGCGCTGGATTGCCTCTAGTTCTGCAATCAGTTTTACGCTCTGTGGTGACCAAGTTGGGAGCAGTAGTTCAGACGACTGAGGACAAAGGTTCTCCAAAGCAGAAGCATTGTGTTTCTGTTCCTGGTCCTGAAGGATCTAAAGATCCAACCTGCCATCCTCCTACATAGTATTCCCGTCTGAGGAATGTGCACATGGAAAGTTTTGTCGTTGCTCATATGGATTCCTAGGTCGCGCACCGACTCTAACTCTGGGATCACATTGCCTGCTGGCCCTTTGTACTTCAGTTGTAGTTTGTGGACAGATAGCGGAAAGCTTGAAACTTTGCGGTACTGAACTTCATATTATTCTCATCTGCCCACTTATATATTGCGTTGAGGTCATTTTGAGGTCTTGGGATGTCAGTAGGATCCTTGACCGACTGCGATACTTTTGTATCGTTGGCGTAGCTGGTGAATGTGGTTGACTCTATGGTTGAGGGCATATCCGAGACAGCAACCATAAACAGTAGTGGTCCGAGCATTGTTCCCCAGAGGACTCTACTGAAGATTGGTGTCACTTCGGAGAGAGCACCATTATTTGGTGTTGTGACAGCCTGACTTCTGCCCTTCAGGAAATCATGCAGCCCCTCTCGCAGTCTACCATCGATGTGTAAACTTGTATATATATGCATGTATAT
>NC_069001.1:22646253-22650666 GCF_001194135.2 Octopus bimaculoides | reverse complement strand
TATATATATATATATATATATATATATATGTATGTATGTATACACACAATACATATATATGGGTAATCATGTATACGTATAGGTATATAGGTATATGTATGTATATAAATAATTACACATTGTGTATATAGATATGTGTATAATTATGATGACGTATATGTATATATACATGTATATATATATACACACATATATACATATATATATACATTTATATATATATGCATATATATGTATACATATAGATATGTATATATACATACATACACATATACACACATACACACACACACACACACACATATATATATATATATATATATATATATATATATATATACATACATATATATATACACACACACGCACATATATACACACACACACATATATATGCACACACAAGCACACATACATACATACATATATATATAGATAGATAGATATACGCTCATAGGAATTTATTTATATCGCCTCTATTCACTGACTACATAGCACCTTGTTTGTACAATGATTTCACACTTCACTTGACTGATAGCAACCGTTATTGACATTTCATTTACCAATTACGTCTGCCTCAGTAAGAATGGGAATTGAGAAACTTCTGTAAGCTTCTATAAGACTTCTGCAGCAGTGCAGCATTGTTTCATGCTTGCCACCACTGACGGTGTCAAGTCGAACGATACTGCCCCTAAAAGAGGATTCACTATATAAATAACATTGAGTACACATGTCTCCAGGGGTCCTGGTGATGTTGTCTAGCTCCAAAGTTAGTGACAATGTAATATAGTAATGGGCCTTAACTGAATACAAGCTATTTTGTCCGATGCTCAAGCGATTTTCATAATCTATTGTCTTAATAATAATAATCGTAATAATAATAATAATGATAATAATAATAATAATGAAGGAAAAAAATGCTTTCTAATTGATGTATCAATACCAGCAGATGACAACGTTTCTCTAAAAGAAATGGAAAAACTTTCAAAATACAAAGACCTGGAAATAGAGATAACTCGAATGTGGAATCTAAAAACAGAAACAATTCCTATCATAGTAGGCGCCTTAGGTATAATAAAAAAATATTCAGACAAATACATAACAAAAACACCAGGACTTACAAATATATATAACATACAGAAAATTGCACTACTGGGCACTGCGCACATCCTACGCAAAACACTTTCAATACAGTAACCATAAGAGCATCACAGCAAACCACAGCACATATGCAAGGCACACAAAGCTGCGCTCGGTAGTGAAGTGAAAGCACGTTATAAAAATAAAACTACTGAACAATAATAATAATAATAACAAGGACAAAAGCACATGAAAAATTAGCTAGCAGATGGGAACAGAAACCTCTGCATAGTAAGTATGTGGCTCGCAGCAAACAAGCTTATGTCGACCAGAAACACACACATCAATGGTTACGAAGCTCAGGGCTAAAAGCAGAGAGTGAAGGTTTCATATTGGCTGCTCAAGCCCAAAGCTTATTAAACCGGAACTACCAAGCCAATGTGATAAAAAATGGATCTGACTCAAAATGCCGATTCTGTAATGATGCGATTGAAACTATAGACCACCTAATCTTAGGGTGTAGAGTCTTAGCACCTGTAGAATATAAAGCAAGACATGACAGAGTTAGCCAGTATTTACACTGGACAATATGTCGGCATTATAAAATCAAAACCGCTGACAAATGGTATAAACACTATCCTGAAGCTGTGACTGAGGGAGAAAATGTATCGATTCTCTGGGACTTCCCCGTACATACCGACAAAACTATAAAAGCTAATAAACCGGATATTATTATAAAAAATCAGACAAAGATGTGTTTATTAATTGACATGAGTATTCCCTGCGATCATAATAGTTAAGACCAAGAATTTTTTTTATATTCCCTCCTTGTCGTTCCATTATCGCGATATCACTCCAGCTTGCTTAACTTAGAATATTTGCAATCTGTTGTCAATTCCAGAAACTCTTTACCATGAGAGTGCGAACTAGTCTGGCATTCTGGAATAATGTTCAAAGGGAACACTATCCAGTTCTAACAAATTACTGCTAGAGCAGCTGCTGATGGCGTCCGCCATTCCAGAAGTGCAAATCGGTATGGCCGCCCGAGGTGGTTAATAACAGAATTATTAGAATCTAACGAAATATTTTACACTTTTCCTTTGGCACCTTGCTTTTGAGTTCATGTCATGGTGAAGTTAATCTTTAGAGTAGATTAAATGGCAAAACCGCTTAAGCGCCGGATGAGATGCTTTCTCATAGTTTAGTTTTGGATCTTAGCATTGTGTTTTCAAATCCTTCTAGGACTACTTGGTTGGCTGACTTAATCTATTTACCCGATATGACATCCTGAGCTGGTTACTGGGTGCTTTTAATGGAATCCATTTTCTTGCAAGCATTCAAACCAGATCTCCGGTTTGTAAATAGCAGTCACTGTTCAAAGACTTTGAATATCCATCACTGTCACTTGCATAGAAGCTAGTCTAACAGTCTAGGCATAACTCCAGAATCGTTTTATCCTCTTCGGTATCATCAGGATTTTTATGTTCATAGATATCACCAGCTAACCACATGACGTTAATAGCCTCCTCAGCACTCAACATCTGCTAATCATCCATCACCAAGCTGTAAACTAGCAAAAGGTAAACGATATTAGCTTTCTTTTATCTTTTACTTGTTTCAGTCATTAGAATGCGGCCATACTGGGACACCACCTTGAATTTTTAGTTGAATAAAGTACTTTTTTTTTCTAAAGATTGGTACTTTTTCTATCGTTCGCTTTCGCCGAACCGCTAGGTTACGGGTAAACAAATACATCAACACCGGTTGTCAAGCGGTGGTGGGGAACAAACACAGACAGACATAAATACATACATACATACATACACACACACACGCACACACACACACACACACACACACACACACACAAACACACACACATATATATATATATACACGACGAGCTTCTTTCAGCCTCCCTCTATTAAATCCACTCACAAGCCCGAGACTATAGTAGAAGTCACGTGTCAAAGGCGCCACACAGTGGAACTGAGCCCGGAACCATGTATGGTTGGGAACCACGCTTCTTACCAGAGCCACACCTGCGCCTCTGTATTTTTCTCATTTGTTATGGGATTAATATTTCAACAAGTGGATAACGGCATTTCGTTCGTATTTACGTTTTAAGTCCAAATTCCGGTGAGGTCGGCTTTGTCTTACATCCTTTCGGGGTTGATAAAATAAATACCAGTTGAACACTGGGGTAGATGTAATTGACTTACTTCCTCCCCTGAAATAACTGGCCTTGTGCCAATAGTTGAAGTAAATGTTTCAACAAGCGACTGTTCTACCAGCATAGCTTGTCTTCACTCCCCATCTTAGGATTTAAGCATGAGGTATATGAAGCCAATTGTTTCCATGAATCTTATTAGCTTAAGAAGTGTCATTATGTTTCTATTCTGAGTATTTGCGTTTTCGTTCAAACGTATTGTTTGTCTTCTTTATTTTGGCTTAAATTCTTTTAGGTTTTGGTTCAAATTCGTTAGTTTTGTTTCTGTGCGTTCTACCAATGATCTATTTATTTCAAATTTTGTCACAAGGCCAGTAAGGTCGGGGGAGGAGGTAAGTCCTTTGACCCAGTATTCAACTTGTACTTCTTTTATCGACCCCGAAAGGATGAAAGGCAAAATCGACCTCGGCGGAATTTGAACTCAGAACGTAAGGACAGACGAAATGCCGCTAAGCATTTGGCCCGGCGTGCCAATGCTCCTACAAGCTCTGTGACTTGATGCATATCTCTATGGAGCATAGGCGTGCACAAATCAGAAAAACAAAATGCCTGAGAATAGAATACCTTTTTTCACTGAAACCTTTATAAGTAAACATCAAGATTGTTCAATGATAGCTTGTAGGATAGGGAAAATGCATATCTTGCTCAATGGGTATTCATTGAAAATATCCAGAATTTTTAAGAGGCATTTGGAACCAAGTCAGCATATATATAATAATGAAGGTGATGATAACGATAATGATGATGATGGAGGTGTAGATGATGATGATGTAATGGCGATGATCGGGTGGTGGTGGTAGTTATAGTGATGATGATGAAGATGACGACAATGATAATAATAATAATAATAATAATAATAATAATAATAATAATAATAATAATCCCAGTGTTTCATTGGTAGTCAATTAATCGACCCCAAAAGGATGAAAGGCAAAGTCAACCTTGGCGGACTTTGAACCCAGAACGTAGCAACGGACGAAATACTGCGAAGCATTTCGTCCAGCGTGCTAACGAATCAGCCAGCTCGCCGCCTTCATAATAATAATAATAATAATAATAATAATAATAATAATAATAATAATAATAATAATAATAATAATGAT
>NC_069001.1:22644427-22645404 GCF_001194135.2 Octopus bimaculoides | reverse complement strand
GGAGGAGGAGGAGGAGGAGCTAACGATAGTGAACGTGAAAAAATGATAATGAAATCAGGGATGCAAATGAAGGCAGCAATGTGTTGTTAAAATCTATTTAATTAGCTGATATAAGGCATATGTCTTATTTTCAAGAGGAAATCTTACAAGTTCACTTCGAATAAAATCTCTTGGGTGAGATTTTTGCTTCTTTGTCTTTTCACTGAACAAATACACAAAATACGACATATATATATATGTGTGTGTGTGTAGGTATGTATTTATGTATGTTTAAGTATATGTTTATATACATATGTATATACATGTATATAGATATATGTATGTTTATATATGTATGTTTATATATGTGCATATATACATACATGTATATATAAGTGTATGTATATATATATATATATGTATGTATATGTATATGTGTGTTTTATGTATATATGTCTATATATATATATGTGTGTATAGATATATTTACGTGTAACTATACTCATACATCATTGGATAAACATATACGTATATGATTATATATATATATATACATGTATATATGTGTATGTATATGTGCACACATACGTACGTACATATAGAGAGATAAAATCAAACAATAAAGCTAATTTAAATTCACAATTTACGTCAATATATCATTGTCAATGTGAAAAGCTAAAAGAAATACACAAGAAAACAATTGTATATAACAAACGAACAATAATTCTATTTATATTGATTTTAATTTCCTGTATGTATATGCAAGGCTGTGTATGTACATACATACGCACACACACACACATATATATATATGGGTGTGAGCGAGTAGGTATGTATGGGCAGATGTGCGCTTGCTTGAATAACTAAATAACAAGAGATGAAATCAGCAAATATTTAAAACTATATCCAAACCGAGAAGTAAATGGGCAGAAGTAATAGAGTTATGTAGTGAGAACACAATATAAACACATACAGTTATATATTTATGTATATACATA
>NC_069001.1:22642774-22644043 GCF_001194135.2 Octopus bimaculoides | reverse complement strand
GTATGTGTGTATGTATTCGTGTATGCATATCCCTTTCTATACTTTATATATATATATATAATGAGTAAAACACCTAGTTTTAAATCTCTATAATATAATATACGCATATACACACACATATATAAAATAATTTTATAATTTTCACAGAGCTGTGAGATGTTTCGTTTTCTAATCTGATGATTATTACAGAAAGAGTTCCATTTTATGAAACTTGGAGGTTTGAAGTTTTAGCAAAGCCCCATATTTCAATAACAATTAACTCAATACTTTGATTTAGTTTCTGATAGCATTAAATATTTACTGCGCGCGCGCACACATACAAACATACACATGCACACTTATTCATATGTACACATATGCACGTGTTTTTGAGAATGTGTGTGTGTGTGTGTGTGTGATCCGTATACACTCTCAGAGACTAAGCTCTCTGGAATTCTCGTTCTTCTGATATGTTTCCCCGCAAGTGTTGACTTACAAACACCCAAGTAGAGTAGTAATAGCTTCAACGTCACCGTTGTAAGAAGGTAGGTGACTGGTAAGTGCATTGCCCTTTCCTCTACCCCTGGCAAGGAAAGTTTGAAGTATATGCATGTTACTGTTATTCTATATAGCACTGGCATGGAGATGGATCTCTGCAGTCTGTAGCGGTCGGGTGCCTATCATTGACAAGACCTAACTAGGTCAGCGTCATGTGATCTGCTGGTCTCGGCGCTGAAGGAACCAGGGATTTATCTCGCCGCTAGTGATATAAACAAGAGTGTATCTTGCACTAAAAACCCAATATGAGAAGTATAGTTTTTTCTAATAGAACATTCACGTTTAAGTGGGGATAAATATTACCGATCGGTATTAATACTGCCTCTATTGATAATATATACTGTCTTCTTGTTGTCGAAAAAAGGTTTTCTCAGCTGGGTTTGCTATACATGCCATATATCAGATAAAGGATCTTAACAGAGTTGCAGTGCTAATAGCTGGCCTTTAGCAAAAAGTGCACAAAGATACTTTTGTTCAGAATCTAACGTTGTTTCAAGATAGACACAAAGGATTTGAACATGGACTTATCTATATATATATATATATATATATTGTAGAAAATTGGAAATGATTTCACTCCCTGGTGTCTGGTATAAAGATTGACTTTTATTATTGAGAGAAAAAAACTGAAGCTTGGCGTTGGAAGAAAAAGAATGTGTTGAGCAAAAGTACCACCATGTAGACACATGTGAAAATTGCCTTCAGAGACAGGAAAATCTGCCCTACGAACAA
>NC_069001.1:22636040-22642764 GCF_001194135.2 Octopus bimaculoides | reverse complement strand
GCTTGGCGTTGGAAGAAAAAGAATGTGTTGAGCAAAAGTACCACCATGTAGACACATGTGAAAATTGCCTTCAGAGACAGGAAAATCTGCCCTACGAACAAATCGAAATGCAGATTAGTTGAAAAACTGTAAAATTTTTCTCAAAATATATACTCTGTTTAAATTATCTAGCAATTACTTGGTTGACAATTACCTGATAATTACCTACCGTAATGTGTGTATGTGTGTGTGTGTGTGTGTGTGTGTGTGTGTGTTCTGCACTTAATCATTAAAATTTTTCCTCTGAAGATGGTTTCTAACAAAGATACAGAACTTCATATTTGGAATGTAGTTAACGAAAACAATGTCGCATTTTAAACTTGGAAAAGTTTTGCATGCTTTTACTGTTCCACTTACAGATTGTATTTGTAATGTGCGAATCAGTTGATTGATTTCTTTTTCTGAAAACCCAAGCTTATCCAGACTGTCACCTAGACATTTACTTACAAAACTAAGTGTTCCAATTATTATTAGTATAAATGTAAATTCGGAATCCAAATATAAAAGCTGGAGGTTTCGAAGCAGTTGCCCATAATTACTTTTTTCTCTTTGATTTTCAAAAAGATATTCACATCAGCAGGAAAGCTGGCTTTATGATGGTACATACTTATGTATGTATGTATGTATGTATGTATGTATGTATGTATGTGTTTGTACTTGTGTGTATGCGTATGTATGTGCGTGCGCATGTGTACAGAAGGGTATATCATTATCATCTTGAATTAATTCTTGATTTAGAATTTACATCGATCGCCTGGAAGTATTTGGGACTAACTTAAATAAAGTAAGAATTCTCTTCAACTGACATGTCATTAGGACAAGGAAAGTATGATTGTGTAGAGACATGTTTCAGCTTCAACAGACGTTATCAGCACAGCAGTTGCTTAGTCAGATCTGCATCACATGAGAAACGTACACATATACATAAAAGAGAACAACACATGTTTGACACGCTGTAATTTGCATAATAGGTTGAAAATGAGCAAAGAAAATAACTCATTGTCGTATGTCGACAAAAAAGAGGAATGTGGGTATATTAAGCATCATACGAGTTAGAATATTAACTTATTGAAATTAACACCACAACCAGAAAAGTTAGTACAAATGTATGGTGGAATCTGTAACCAATTGCATCTAAGAAGGTAAGACAATCTTTATAATAACCCTTTGTCTTCTCATTCCACTGTTGACATCAACTCTCTCGGTTTTTCTCGCTTTTTGTCATGCACCTGTCTCTTGACTTCCAAATAGAACAAACCAAGTGCTTAGAACCTGAAGATAGATTGTAGACACCAGGCAGATTATAAAAATTTGCATAATCACGTGTCTAAATGGCAAGAAGGTATTTCTAACTCATATTTTACATTATATGACATATATGTAAATATATATGAAAATATACATACATATGTAAGCATGTATATATGTACACACACAAACATAAATATATACATAAATATACACATAATAATTTCCTTTTGGTCTTAACCCTGAAGATTACAATATTAAGCTCATCCCCTGGTCCAGGCTATCAGATAAATTGTAATCGGAGGATTGTTTGTTAAATCAAAGACATGCCTGAAAATCCACAAAAATCCGCAGTTTCTACAATTATAACCAAGAAGAATGGAGTGAGTTAGTTCTTTTAAGTCATTGATTTATAATTGTTTCATCGAAAATCAATCGCATGAGGATTGCTATATTATGCAATCATATATGCAACCATTGATGTAGAAGGTGTCCTAGACGCATAATCGAAGATCGATTCTTCAGAATCATGCATAAAAGTTATTTGTTGTGGACACTTGAGTTTACGATAATTCATATCCATATTAAGTTGGGCGTGTTTAAATGGTTACGTTTCCCTATTAGAAGCCAAGCATAAAGAAAAAACAAAATTGGTTTGATTTGACCATTTAAGAAGAAAGAGGAATCGAAAGAAGAAAAGAGAAAATGAAAGCATAAAAGAAACGTTTTTGTATTTAGAAATATAATAAAATATAGTCTTGTGACTAGTTTCTGTCTTAAAGACACTTTGTAGTAACATTCTTCGAAAGTGATCTGATTTCTCTTTGGATGTTATTATAGAAATAGAAACTGCAGAGTTTTGTGGATTTTCATACACACACACAAACACGCACACACACAACATGCACGCACGCGCGCATGCATGCACGTTTGCACGCACACACACACACATGTATTATCTATATATATGGAGAAACGAAAGAAGAGCCCTCAACACACTAATTGTGAGTTATATGTATGGATCAAAACAGTTGGATTCAAATTTCCACTGTCCGACGATAAGTTCCATGAGCTTTGAAATTTTAGGTAGCACGGAATTTTAATCAAACTGTTTTGATATATGTGTGTGTGTGTATATATATATATATATATATATATATATATATATACACACATATATATATAAGGATTTACTTTTCGCAATGAGATAAAAACCAAGGCTGTGTATAATATAGAATATTTATGAGTAGAATGTCTTACAGCTGTTTCCAGGATATTTATTATATCCCTTCATCGGAGACGGTGTGAGAGGATGGTTAAACAATAGTTAGTTTACTTAAGATATGAAGAAGAGAGTGGATTTGGCAAACGGAAACTGAAAGAAGCTTGTCGTATATGTATATACCTGTGTGTGTGTCTGTGTTAAGTACATCCCAAAGATGAAGCCTTGTATATTTGTTAGAAACTGGCTCCCGCCTCAGTGGAAGATTTATAATTAAAAAATAGAAGAAGCATACATACATACATACATACAGACACACACATACATACATACATACATACATATACCAACAGAGGGAAATCTACGCTTCCATATGATGGATAGATGTTCCTTTTGCATGATGTGGTAAAGCACAAACATGGCAGCAGATTTTCCCTTATGGGCTGAATGAAGATCGATACTATTACGGCTGTTTAGCAACAGACTCGCCCGCTTCAGAGTGTGAGCCTGTTACTCAACGGGTTGTCATTAGATTTATAGCAAATGCTATTAGTGAAGAGAAGATAATACAACGTGCGCGGTACACACGAGACACGAACATTAAGAAAAATAGGCTGAATGAAAATTTATCTGCCGAGCTGACAAAAACAATACTAAAATTTATGTAGATCTATGTATGAAATTAAGTGATATGGGGCACCGAGACGAAGGTGAAAAGAAACGAGAGAACAAATAAAAGTGGAGTAGACATTTGCTGAGTGTTTAAATAAGCATTATAAGTTAAGTGATAAAGAAATAATTAAATTAGAATACAATTAAACAAAGGTAAAAAATAATCGAAAGGATATAGCTATGTACAAATAGGGAGGCAATTCTCCCTTCAGCAACCGTTGACTGAATGTTAAGACCATTTCGATTTTTATGTGTAGATTGGTAGCATTAGATAGCCAGCAGATTCCAAACAAATGATTATAAGGAATTGTGTAATTTGATTAACACAGTATAAAATGAGTGGAACATACGAAGCAAAAGGACAAAATTTATTTGGCAATAAAAATTACGATAAATTAGACAAGTAATTTTCTAGGTGTCACGTGAAAATTATAAGGAAAATAATTAGTTTAATAACTAAGATTCAAAGAACACGACACTAAGAAAGAAAGGAATATACATAGTGTCTTTGGACGTAGGGTGAAAAATGTGTTCAATCTGGAAACAATAGAACGTATTAATAACAGTATAAGAATGGTAAATGGCTAGTAGAGTGCTCGGATGTTGATTCTTGAATGGAGAAAAACAAAGTGAGATATATTGAAGGATAAAGTGAAATATATATCTAAATTCAAAAAGAAAGAACGAGTAGTGAGTTGTAGTTTTATAATTTTAACAAGACAAAAAATAAATAAATAAATAAAATAAATAAAATATACCTGATTAGGAACTTATAAATCTAACACTAAAAATAAAATTCCGACAGTAATAGCTGCAACAGTAAACAAGCAACAATTTTTATTGCCGGCATACTAGCCTTGTCTACGATTAAGGAGCGTTGTTTCTTTATTGCAAACAATGAGGAAAAGTTAAAGCTAAACTATATGCAAGTATTTAGTGATATATACACATCTATCTATCTATCTATCTATCTATCTATCTATCTCTATGTATGTCATTATTCAGTTTTTTTCTTTTTTCAAGATTTCTTGCCAATAGAGAAAGAGCCGGTTTCTAACCAAGATCCAAGACTTCTTCATTGGAATTTCGACAACATCAATAAGGTATTATTGTATGTATGTATGTATGTATGTATGTATGTATGTATGTATGTATGTATGTATGTAAGTATGTATGTATGTATGTATGTATGTATGTATGTAAGTATGTATGTATGTATACATGCAAATTTCTATGTTTTATTTTATGTATGTCTTCTCATGCATGTAGTTATATATCTAGACATGCTCATAAATGATAAACTTCTGGAAAGTTTTATAGACTTTTACAGTTCCAGTGATGGACTGGATCTACAGTTTTCGAATTAGCTTTCTCCTTTCTGGTTTTCAGAAGCCTAATTTCTCAAGATTGATATTTAGGTAGTATGTTACATATCCCAGTGCCCCGATACTTACAGGTATAAACCTGAACTTGTAATCTGGATAGAGTAACTGCAGATTTCTCTATAGCTTAGCATAGGTATTCTGTCTTTCACTGAACTTCAGCTTTATCCTGACTTCCGCTGGGCAGCTAATTTCCATAACTATGCACAGCACAGTTTCTCTTCTTTATCCCAAATCATTGTATCGGGTCTGTTGATATACATACATTTTATTAAGGTTTTCACTGGGACATTCCACCAGTACGCCTTTTTATTATGAGTGGTTATGGCTTCTACCACACTGTGGGTTCTTATTTCTTTTTCTCGGGGTTATCCTTCCGACGGATTTCATTATATAGTGGCCTAGCTACAATATCATGTCTCATCGGTAGATAATACTATAGATCCAATACCGTGATAACATTTTCGGACAAATGCCTATGATGTGGAAGATATCTTCAGTGTTAACTCCACAAAGTCTGCATCGGTTGTCACATTTTACTGCTTTTCTTGCATCTCTATCCCTTTTGTGTATCAGGTATTTGGTTGATATTTCCTGTTCCTGGATTGCAAACGCATACTCTTCAAATTGTGTGGTAGTAATCCGACTATTGGTCCATGATGGACTGCTTTGATGATCGATGTTACTTTCATCACGGAGTTGTCTACTAACATATCCATGCATGGTCTTCTGCTCATGTAGGCCAATTCTTTCCTCTGATGATACGTTGCGATAGAGTCAAGTAAATTCTGTATATTCATTTCTTTGGGCGTGTATTTTAGGTTATCAGACAAGGAATGCTGCTCAAGGAGCTACCTTCCAAGTCTTATGATGTTATCTAACTCATGTATGCAAACTTATTCAGGGTATGTACTTCGACACTTGAAGGTTAAAAGATGTTACCGAAGGCAATTTGTTTTAGCAGTAATGGTGTTTCAGGGTTTCAAGAAGATATAGTAAATGAGTCCAGCAGTACACCACCAAACAGTCAGCATCACCTTCTTTTAAAGAGCTCGGGATTAGGGAAGGTTTTCATTGCTTAAATTTGGTGCAACCACTGCGAAGAACGTTTTTTATTATTGTACAGAATTCACTTTTCATCGCAAGTTACAATACGGTCGAGAAATGGATCGGTCTGGTTACAGAAAAGAAGCAACGAGCAAATTTCATATCTGCCCATTTTCTGATTTTCATTCAAATCGCGTGGTACCTATTTATCCAGCTTTTTTTTATTTTCCGATCGCATGCAAATGGTTGCATACAGTTTTCTGGCTAACTTGAAGTTCTTTTACCAGTTCTCGAGCGATTTTACGTGGGTCTTTCTCAATAACGGTCATTAATTGACCGTCATCGATGACAGATGGGCGTCCACTACACTCACGATCTCTAAGGCTCAGGGCTCGACTGCGAAATCATTTAAACCATTTTCGAGCTGACCACTCACTGGCCATTTCGTCCCCAAACGTTTCGTTGATATCGCGGGCAGTTTCAAATGCTTTACGTCCTTTTTTGAAGTGGAATAGCAAAATTGCTCGAATATTGCGTTTTGACAGTTCCATTTCAAATGATTTTTAAAAACGTGAAAAAATATCAATGTTAATTTATTCATGCATTTGAGCAAGTCTGTGCCTGTATTATTTGTATTATCAGATAATTGCAAAAAATGTTTTTAAAAAATTCAAAACTTCAAAAATCTGGTACAAATTTTTCACGGTTCAAAACGTTGCTTACTCTTGACTCAACCTGATATATATATTTTTATATATACATATATATATAGTGTATGTATGTCTATATATGTTTAAGTATGGGAGTGTGTATGTGTCTGTGTGTCTGTGTCTGTGTGTCTCTGTCTGTGTGTGTGTCTGCGAGTCTTTGTAAGTGTGTACATGTGATTATGCATGCACATATGTATATTTATTTGCTTAATTTCAAAAACAGTTCATACGTATCATTCAATTGGTCCCATCCATGATGAAGAGCCAATACATTGAAAAGTCAGCCCCAGCGAAATATCAAAGCCACACTCACTTATATATTATATATACCGTATCACATCATATCATATATCATATCATATATATGTATATATATATATATATATATATATATATATATATAT
>NC_069001.1:22627569-22635487 GCF_001194135.2 Octopus bimaculoides | reverse complement strand
TATATATGTGTGTGTGTGTATGTATGTATGTATATATAAATAATATATACATATGCATATATATTTATATATATTATTTATATTATCATATGATTGAACGCCGCACATCCTCTTCCACGTAAGTTTTATCTCTCTATCTATCAATCTATCTATCTATCTATCTATCTATCTATCTATCTATCTATCTATCTATCTATCTATCTATTTGTCTGTCTGTCTGTCTATATATATACATATATGCATGTAATATATATACGTGCAAACATGAACATAGACGCAATATCGTATCTGTCTGTGTAACTGTGTGTGTGTATGTGTGCGTGTGCGACGGTGTGTGTGCGTGTGTGTGTGTGTGTGTGTGTGTGTGTGTGTGTGTGTGTGTGTGTGTGTGTGTGCACGCGGTGTTTGAAACAGGAGATTAATTTAAAAAGGGACATTCAAAATGTCAATTGAAATAAACTAATCAATGGAAAACCTTTCAGACGAAGAATTTAAATGAAATATGGAAATGAAAGACAAAAAAAAAAGAGAATAAAATAAATAAATAAATAAATAAAAAGAATAAAGGGAAAAGAAAAAGAAGAATCAAATCGGATAAAAATAAAAATGGAAAATTTAAATTTACACAAGTATGTCGAAATAAAAGCAATTAAATGCTATTGAAATAAGTTAATGATCCAATCTAGAAATTACCAAAGCAGACAACAACAACAACAACAACAAAAATACGCGTACAGACTACTACTACTACTACTACTACTACTACTACTACTGATGCTGCTGCTGCTGCTACTGCAACTGCTGCTGCTGCTATTAGTTGTGGTGGTGGGAGGGGGTGCTGTTGTTGCGTGGAGTAATAGTCATATTTAATGGTTTGACATTTTAGTACAAGGCCAGCAATTTTTCGGAGGAGATAATTAATCGATTATATCGACTGCAGTATTTGACTGTTCCTTTATTTTTATGGACCGCGGAAGGAAGTAAAGCAAACCTGACAGCGGCGAAGTGTGAACCGTATAGAGCCGGAACCAATAATGGAAAGCATTTTTCCGACGTTCTAATGAATGTATCAGCACGTCGCCCTAATAATAATCATAATAATAATAATAATAATAATAATAATGATAATAATAATAATAATAATAATAATAATAATAATAATAATAATAACAATAATAATAATAATTTCTTTTAATAGTCACAGGGGCACAAATGAGGGGAACATCACAAGGATAGACAACAATTTCTGCGGGGATTTATATAAAGGGTAGTGAGAAAGAAAGGGGAAAAAGACAGTATGAGATCATGGAGAACCACACTGACTTTGAACAGTGACAATGAATTTCATAATGCTGGAGATGTAAGAATTTCATGTGGCATTTTCCAGGCTGTCTCTGTTACCACTCCTCTTTTGTCTAGCCTTAATACCTCTCTCTCGAAATTGCTCAATGATGTACAATACGGTTATAAAATGTGTGATAACAATATAAATCATCTCACTTACATGGATGATTTAAAGCTCTTTGCAAAAAATGACTAACAAGTCAAGGACTTACTAGCGATTGTTAAACAATTCAGTGATGACATTAGGGTGCAATTTGGCCTTGATAAATGTGCAAAAGCTACCTTTATCAAAGGGAAAATGACAGAAACATCCAATGTTAATCTTGACCAGCAGAATGCCATAAAAGAGCTACAAATACCTAGGGGTACTTGAAGGGGAAGGAATCAGGCATTCAGTGATCAGGAACAGGATGCTATCGCAGGGTTAGGGCAATACTCAAGATAAAACTGGATGCAAGAAACAGGATCGAAGCGATCAATATTTTAGCCATACCGGTCGTGATTCATAGTTTCAATATCATTAACTGGTCAATTACTGAAATATATCGTGACAGAAAAATACAAAAATTGTTGATAATACATAGAATGCACCACCCTAAGGCAGATATAGAACGACTTTACCTGCCAAGAAAAGAGGGTGGCCGTGGACTTTTACAACTGGAATTAACAATGAATATTGCCACAATTGGCCTGAAAAACTCTGATGACTGGATGTTAAAACGTGTCTCAAAGCATGAAAACAATAAAGCATCATACTTAGAAACAAAACAAACAAGGGAATATCTAAGTGAATTCCAAATACAACAAATTCCGGAATTAGACGTATTAGAAACAATCACAGTAAAAGCTAAGCGTATGAAAACCCGTGCTAAAACTGCTGCCTTAGATATTCTTACTGGTAAATGGCAAGAAAAAGTTTTTTAATGGCAAATAGCCAAAGAGTGCTAATAGTGCCGATGTTGACAAAGTCCTTACCCATCAATAGTCAGTGTCTTCTGGTTTAAAATCAGAAACAGAGGGTTTATCATAGCAGCCCAAGATCAATGCTTACATACAAGAAACTACCAAGCCAGCATATTAAAGAACGGCAGTAGCCCAACATGTCGTGTATGTCAACAAAAAAAAAAGTAACTATTGATTATGTTGTCTCCATGTGCAGTCTTCTTGTGCCTACAGAGTATCTCAACAGGCATGATAGAGCAGTAATTTGCGAAAACCCGGACCTGCCCCCTGATCAAAACTGGTGGTAATACAAATCACTCCTAGTGCTTGAAAATGATCACATTGCACTCCTCTGGAACTTCACCATTCAAACTGACAGAAAAATAGACGCAAATAGGCCAGACATTATATTGAAAAACTTCAGACAAACTGTCTATGTAATCTCAAATTTTAAAACAAACTCATAATTTTCTTGTTTTCTTAAACATTGTCTAGAACAATGCTATGGGCAAAACCAAATATATGACACCCTAGGCATAACACCAACATGAACTTCTTGTCTCTTGCGGTCTCTTGGTGAGACTTGGAGCCAACTTATACAAATACAAAGCAAAAGTCAAATATATAATAATAATAATAATAATCCATTCTACTGGAAGCACAAGACCTCAAATTTGCGGGGAGAGGACCAATCGATTACATCGACCCCAACGTTTTACTGCTACTTAATTTGTCAACCCGAAAGAATGAAAGGGAAAGTCGACATCTTCATAATTTGAACTCAAACGTAGCGACGGGCGAAATACCGCTAAACATTTCGGCCATTGTGTTAACGACTCTGCCAGCTCGCCGCTTTAATAATAATAATAATAATAATAATAATAATAATAATAATAATAATAATAATAATAATAATAATAATAATAATAATAATAATAATAATATTTCTTACTCTATTGGCCATCAGGGCCGAACACAAAACACAGAGGACGATACACAGTCGAGAGACATGAGGTTAAACGTGTAAAGAGCTAACAATTACAACGATTAACAAAAAGATTAAATCAACAATATGTTTCCTCAACAGGGAGCGGGGGAGTTCCATCACGCATTTTGGACTCTTTAACACCAACCACCCCTCAGGAAGGCACCCTCTCTTCCCTCTTCCATCCATCCTACATGCTCATTCACGCTGCCATTCTGGCCATATTCACCCACCTTTCAGTGAACTTACCCGGGTGACAGTACCTCCCTTTCCAGCTTCACTTCCCTTTTCAGGTAGAACCTGAAAAAGTGGAAGTTACCCATCTTCAACCCTTTCAATCGTGTCAACCATACAATGACTTTTGTCTTAGCCACCAGACAGATAAAAATTGCCCTCCCTTCCTAGCCAAAGGAAGGAGGCGAGGCGATATTCACAATGGACTCAAACGATAGCCGGATCCGTCCTAAACGTAACAATAACTGTTCGACAGAGCTCCACATATCAGCGATGCGCGGACACTGTTCGAGAGCATACAGAACGGTTCCATGCGTCTCGGACAAGTGCGGCTGACTGCACATCTGTGCCTGTAGAGCTTATCTAGAACCGGTAACATTCCCCCGGTAGCACTATCAGGTCAGGGCTTTCTCGAAGTTATCCATAGTTCCCGGCTCAAAAGTCCTCCGGAAGAAACCAGCCTTCTGGTGCAATTTGTGGCCGAGTGGTCCTCCCACCTTGTCTGTTTTGTTGGGTTCCTCTGGGAACTCCCTTAAAAGCCATCTGCTGGTCGTTGCACTGCGAGATCCAATGTCATACGGGTAGCTCCGCTTAATGCTCGTATAAATCTCTAATGTTATTCGCACCATCATTAATCTCTCTGGTACTCGAAAAGTGTTGGTGTTGCAGATCACCTTCTCTGTTTCAATGTTCCCGATTTGTGCATTGTTTATTTTTCTATTTTGCTCTCCAATGAGATGTTGACCAATTCCTTAGCTGCCGTGATATTTGAAAAAGTTTCTTTCTCACCCCTTACTCCATTTTTGTTAGACCCTTCGCCGCAGCTACTTTCAGTATTGTTTTGCGTACTACTATGATTTTCCTTCTGTTCTTCCTGCTGTGTACTGCAAATCATGGTGGGGAGGACGGGAAAGTCCTCGTACAAATTCCCGTAACACATTCTTCCTCACACCGTTTTTCGTCGCCTTTCTTCAATGTTTACTTTTTTAGAAGCAACTTTTCGAAGAAATTTGAAAACAAAAAAATTTGTATCGCTCCCAAACTTTGGTTAACAAACATCAGCCCCACCCACCAAAGTGCAGCTAGCTTGCAAAACGATTTAACCAACAAAATACAGTATAGAACCTTCTAAAACAAGTGAATTAAACATAAAATTACAGCGCTCCAAAAATACACCTCCAGCTACCAATAACAATAATAATAAATTTTAAGGCGGTGAGTTGGAAGACTCTTTAGAGCGTCGAAAAAAAAATACTCTGCCTTGTTTTGGCTCAGTAAAGGTCATAGCCCGCCGGTGTCAACTTGTGCCTATATGTATACTGCTTTATTGCGCACAATATTATATATGCATATATAAGTATATCCACCTCTATCTACATATGTGTCAATAATTGAAATTTAGGTCTATAAGACTTTTTAATATTTTTAAACATAGATGGGTATTTATCTACTGCTTATGAAATATGAACGTTTACTTCTGAATAAAAACAAATTCATGTTAAAAAACATGTTTATGCACATTTTACTACAGACTTTACCAGTCTGTGCAAAATGTTTCATACTAAGGCTTAAGCTCATAACTTCTCTGCCATAGAACGGTAACAAATTACAGAATAATTGGACTTGTAGAATGACGTTCACGTGTTGGATAAGTTCGTATGTTTTCTTGAGAAAAAGAATCTGATGTTTCAGACCTGTCTAGAAAGAAAGAAAGAAAAAAAACTTTATTAATTCACACAAATAAAGTTACATACATGAAACGACAGATCCTTCTTTCCCAACGGTTACGAACATCTGCTTCAATATAGAATTTTTGCTGATTCCTGTTGTTTAGTTCGACTAAACTTATATCATTATGCATAATAAGTGCTTTACAGTTTCTGATATACTGTAACTATCAATGAAAGCAACAGCAATCATATGCGTCAAGCCAACTGCAATATGTGCTATCTGTCCAATTTTATGATAACTCAATAGAATGAGTGTACATAACTATAGGTAGTCATGGCAAATAGCTATCATAAATTTTATATTTTCCTCACAGCATACAGTTAGTATGAAAGATCTCCATATTTCGAGAGTGGCTGATGTAATTGAGGGATGAAATATCGATTGAAATTTATAATTTTGTTTTCAAGCTTTACAAGGTATTTCTATGCAATTTCCCCCGGATGAACGTCTGTTACAAAATTTCCCTTTGTATATTTGAATAACATGTATTCAATGAGAGATAAGTTTTGTCGCAATATATCGAGAGAATAGAAAGGTATTATATTTACATTAGTTGTTGTTTATCCCCCGTATTAGATCTGATCGTGCAGGTCTAGGATCAAACGTAGAGAAACCATGATTGCCTGGGAATTTCCATGTATCCTTTCTTAAGGTTGTAGGATATGATTTGAAAGGGATTTGGCTGTTATTTTCTACAAAATAAAGCACCATGTAAAGGTGCTCTCGTTATTCTGAATAGTGCATCAAATCCCAGTATTAACGAGGTGGACAATCATGAAATATATCAGAAATTTCATAGAAAACAATGTTTTATTCTTTTACTATTTTTAGTAATTGGGTCACGGTCATAATATCGTACTACATTTAATGACTTATTTGGTTACTTCAAATCCAGTTCTTTCTCTGGTATTTATTTCACCAAATTGAGTAGAGAGAAAAGCGAAGTCGTCTTTAGCGAAATTTGAAGTCGACCAAATGCCAGAAGATTTCTTTTCGATATTCTCCTGACTGCCAATGATTTAGGAGGATTGAGAATTTATTAGGTATTATATGCAACAAAATGAGGCGGCGAGCTGGCAGAAACGTTAGCAAACCCCGGGCGAAATGCTTAGCAGTATTTCGTCTGTCTTTATGTTCTTAGTTCAAATTCCACCGATGTCGATTTTGCCTTTCATTCTTTCGGGGTCGATAAATTAAGTACCAGTTGCGTACTGCGGTCGATCTAATCGACAATCCCCCTTCCTCAAAGTTTTGGGCCTTGTACGTAGAATGAAAAAGATTATATGCTTCAAAATGAAACACAAAATAGCACCAGTCCACCTGACAGGCTCGAATCACGTACATTTCTCAGTAGAAGTCCATATTGATCTAAGTGCTGCGTTATTATATCTGTATAATCGACGATGCAGCTGTCCAGCGAGTGAAAGAAAGATATTTCGATTCCTGTCAGTGAACCTGTGAATATTCTACAGCAGATTTGAAAATCAGAGGAGGGGTTATCCAGGTTTTAGCAGCGGCATATTCCAGATTTACCTTTGGTTTTACTTTCTGAGTTCAAATTCTGTCAAGGTCGACTTGGCCTTTCCTCGTTTCGCACTCGATAAAATAAGGACCAGTCATGTACAAGGTTCGATGTAATCTACTTCCCCTCCGCCTCAGAAACTACTGGTCCCTTGTCAAAATTTAAAACCATTGTTTTTGCTGTTGTTGTTGTTATTACAATTAGTAGTGGTTGCTGTAGTATTACCACCACTACGTCATCATAAAAAAACGATCATCATAATTATTTTTACACTCATCATTTTAATAGTGGAAATCCCCACACCCAGTAATCATCCTCACCCTCCTCATCTTTCCCATCGTCTTCATAATCTTCATTCTGGTTGTCGTTGTGATCTTCCTCATCATTACTCCTTATTATTATTGCTATTATTTGCTGGGATATAAAATAATATATTAAAATGATAATTGTCCTTGCATCAGTTGAAAATAAATACAGAATAACGGCCTTAATTGAATTGACAAAGGCTGGAGTTAATGGAAGCAATTAAAGGAAGTAAAAAAGAGAAGGTGAAGGGGAGGAAACTAAGAGAAGAAAGATTAGAAGGCGGGAAAGAAAGAAACAAAGAGAAAGAGGGGGGCGGAAATGAATGAGAACACAAAAGCAATAGCGAAAAAGAGAACGAAGGTGAAAGAGAGAAAGAATGAATATCAGAAAACAAAATAAAGACAGGAATAATGTAATGAATAACGAAAGAGAACGAAACGAAATCAGAATGAAAATGGAAACGAAGTAGAGAGAAATGGGGTGGGGGTAATGAAAGAGCGAAAAGAATGAATTACAAAGGAGAAGAGGGAAAAAACCAAACGTCAAGAATGAAGACAAAACAGTAAATGAAAGTGACAGGAAAGAGAGATTATACGAAAGTGTTCATTAAATTTTAACTCAATTTCCCTTAATTACTTGTTTATCAGTAAATATGGCAGCAATACTGATCATCATCTATCATTGTGACAGTTGTTGACCTGTCTAAAATATGTCTTATATACTCTGGTATTATATTATTATTTCTGTGATTTTCATTTTAATGGAATTTCTAAATTGGAATTTGTTTGTGTGTGTGGATATGTGAGTGAGAGAGAGAGAGAGAGAGAGAGAGAGAGAGAGAGAGAGAGAGAGAG
>NC_069001.1:22621032-22624897 GCF_001194135.2 Octopus bimaculoides | reverse complement strand
ACACACAGATACACAACATATGCACACATACACATATATATACATATATAAGACGGGCTTCTTTCAGTTTCCATCTACCAAATCCATTCACAAGGCTTTGGTCGGCCCGAGGCTATAGTAGAAGACACTTGCCCAAGGTGCCACACAGTGGGACTGAACCCGGAGACCATGTGGTTGGTAAGCAAGCTACTTACCACACAGCCACTCCTGCGCCTATATATATATATATATACGACGGGCTTCTTTCAGTTTCCTCTACCAAATCCACTCAAGGCTTTGGTCAGACCCAGGGTGCTACGGAGTAGGAGTAAACCTAGAACCATGTGCTTGAGAAGCAAGCTTCTTGCCATACAGTCACTCCTGTATGTGTGTGTGTGTGTGCGCTCGCGTGCGTATGTGATTATGAGCATGTCTGTGTGACAGAAACAAAGGTATTTTTATTAGAAATGAAAGCATTCACTCCCGCATTGGCAGACTTTGATTATGTAACCCAAACTCTTAGGGTACAAATATCATTGGCAACACTTTTTCTATAGATTATGTAATAATTTACTAATTTACTAATCATGTCTTTTACAAACTCGAATAGCAGCGTCTTTCTCCTACCAGGAATAATACGGATGTTCTTTAAAATGCTTAATTGTTCTGCAGTCAAACATGAGAGGAGACCAAAATCGAAAACCGTGGGGTAATCCAGATTTTTATCGAAGGATTATAGCTACATTTTCAGAATATTTCAAATTTGGAATTTAGGATGATAACTGGTTATTTTAGAAGTTTCATTATCAAATTTCCTTCAACAACGCTTAAATTACATTTTTGCAACTATTCGTGTATGAATTTTTCAAGAGTATTCCGTCTGTTATTCTAACTGAAGGTATTGCTTTTATGGACCAGATGTAGCTGTAAAGTAAGTCATGTGGTTATTATAGCGTGTCTTGCAGCTCTTTTTAGTTAGCAAGATTTGGGTTCCTTGCCCGAAGAAATTTATTCATGTGTGATTTGTAAGTATTTGTAATATATTTTTCATGTGCCAAATAATTTCCCATATCCGTGGCTGGATCGCTACTAAGCTGATAAAGATTTTAAACATAAAATTTTACATTAAGCAACCATGAGCCAAATGATGCTATATTGCCTTTCCTTTTTAATGCTCTTGACCCTTTGAGCCCATAGCACCGGTTTACCGGTGGATGGCTTATTTGTCTCTATACCGTAGCAGCACTCTATGCCGTAGCACCGGTGGAGTGCCAGGTATATGGTAAAATAAGGTTCAAGGGGTCAGGGCTCAAAGGGTTAATTATGAGTATTATTACTAATATCGTTGAAGATATAATTTTCTTTATCTTTATGTCAACCGCCGCATTAATATGATAGCCTCCACCCACTCATCAAAGTAACTTTCTTTGGAGTCGACTTATGTTCTTCATTAGATTTTTAAAACTATGAGTAAGTGACACGTCTCCATATTCGTTTCCTTATAAATTTGTATGAATACGTACTAAAGTTGATAGGGACTATGGTGTTGTTAGTTACAATGGTGATTTTTATACTCAATATCTTGAAAATTTGGAACGTATGTCCCAGAATTTATCTGATGTATGTCCATAGCATTATTGGAAACAGTTAATTTATCATCATGATGAATGCCGGAAATTACTGAAATGAATTCTTTCCTAGGTGTACAATTCGATGTAGTGAAACTTCACGATGTCAAACGAACAATGTCAAACCTGTATCTAAAGAGTAGATTTCATGAACCGTGCTTAATGTTTATCATATAACACATCGCTAAAATTATCACTTCTATTGCATTTTATCGCTTATTACATGATTTGGAGAAATCTGGAGCATCTTTGTATCTATGTATCTATCTATCAATCAATCAATCAATCAATCAATCAATCAATCAGTCAGTCAGTCAGTCAGTCAGTCAGTCTGTCTGTCTGTCTGTCTGTCTGTCTGTCTGTCTTCTTTCTCTGTCTGTCTCTCTCTCCCACCCTCTCTCTCTCTCTCTCTCTCTCTATCTATCTATCTATCTATCTATCTATCTATCTATCTATCTATCCAACTTCAAGACACCTTCTACTGCCCTTTGCCCTTTGACCTGACGCCCGGCGACAAACAGATTTTGTCCTCCACTATCCATAACCTCATCTCCTCCTCCCGTCTGCCCCTCACCGCCTCCAACCTCATTGTCCACACCCATCGCAACCCCACTATTTACTTCCTCCCCAAAATCCACAAGCCGCCCCATCTTCTCCGCCTGCAACTGCCCCACCGAACTCACCTCCAGATATCTTGACTGTGTCCTTGCCTCTTAGTGGTTTCCCTCTCCTCTCACATCCCTGACACCAACCACGCCCTTCGTTTGTTCAACTCCTTCCCCCCTGGCCCCTCTAAACTTCTCTCCACTCTCGACATCCAAAGCCTTTACACGGTGATCCCTCACCACGAGGGGCTGCCTGCGCTCTAGCATTTCGTTGATCTTCGACCCAACCCCCAACCCGACACATCCACACTGTGTGTATTTACCTATCTATCTATCTATCTATCTATCTATCTATCTATCTATCTATCTATCTATCTATCTATCTATTTATCTATCTATCTATGCTATTATTTCTTATTCTTTATTTGTCTTTGTTTCCTTGTTTGTTTGTTTTTTTTCAATTCAAATTTCTCAAAACAAAAGGAAGATAAATGAGAATATAGGTTATCTTCTGTTTTCATTTTCTAATATCGTATACTACATAATGCCCGGGACGGCATCAGTATTTTAAAAAACGTTATCGAATTATATACAGAGACAATCGTCATGGCTGCAAAGCCTTTCATCAAATGTCTGTTCGTTTACTTCTGACATAAGGCATAACCACAACTAAAAGGCTGCAGGCAGGAAAAAAAAGTATTGTTTAGAAATATTAGCCAAGTTTCAGTCAAATCACACTTTAGAACTGTGAATTTCAAGTCAGTTTCATAGTAAATTCCAAGCACTCGCCCCACCCACTCACGTCCCGTCATATCAACTTAATGCTAACCACCTAGTGATGACACACGAAGAATATGAAAGAACTAAGTTGACATCAATTATTTGATATATCTTTCATACACTTTCAAATACAACCAATAAATTCATTCTGTCATTGTTGTCAATTTGAAAATATTTTTACACCTTTTTATGTTCATGTTCTTAATAAATATCGGTTCAAATTTAGGCTTTTCTTGTTCATTATTTGTCTATTTGTTAAAGTAGGTTCTTTCGAGAAATATTGTCTTCATTATTTTGCTTATGTCTTCAGTGCTCTATCGATATATATGTATTTATGAAGGTAGCAAGCTGGCTGAATCGTAGCACGCCGGGAAAATGCTTAGAGGCGTTTCATACATACGTACGTTCTGAGTTCGAATTTCGCCAATGTTCACTTTGCCTTTCGTTCTCTCAGTCGATCAAATAAGTACCAGTTGAACACTGGGGTCGATGTAATTGACTTACTTCTTGCCCCGAACTTGTTGGCCTTGTGCCAAAATTTGAAACTAATATGTATGTTTGTGTGTGTGCGTGTGTGTATGTGTGTGTGAAGGTACATGCTCAGTGATTAGAGCGTCGGGTTCACAATCATGAAGTAGTGAGTTCGATTTCCTGACCGGGCTGTGTGCTGTGTTCTTGAGCAGGACATTTTATTTCACGTTGCCCCAATACACTCAGCTGTAGAAACGAATTGCAATGTCACAGGTGCCAAGCTGTATCGTCCTTTGCCTTTCCCTTGGACAACATCGGTGGCTAGGAGAGTGGAGGCTGGCATGGAGAGTGGAGGCTGGCATGGAGAGTGGAGGCTGGCATGGAGAGTGTAGGCTGGCATGA
>NC_069001.1:22611038-22620991 GCF_001194135.2 Octopus bimaculoides | reverse complement strand
GAGGCTGGCATGGAGAGTGGAGGCTGGCATGGAGAGTGGAGGCTGGCATGGAGAGTGTAGGCTGGCATGATTGGGTGACACTGGCCTTCTACAAACAACTTTGCCCGGGCTTGTACCGCGGAGGGGAACTTTGTCGGTGCAATTCCATAACTGTTCATGACCGAGGGGAGTCCTCTCATATATTATACACAGGTGAATGCACATGGCCCTAGTGGTCAGGGTATTCGGCTCATGACCGCAAGTTTGATTTTCAGCGACGCAATGTGTCTTTGAGCAAGACACTTTACTTTCGTGTTACACCAGTTCACTCAGGTTGGCAAAAATGTGTAGTACCTATATTTCAAAGAGCCAGCCTTATCATACACTCTGTCATACTGAATTTCCCTCAGAACTACGTTGATGTCACACGTGTCTGTGAAGTTCTCAGTCACTTTATATTTCGGGATGGTCATTTTATTTTTTTTTTTTCCCAATAAACACACGCACTATATCTTTTTCTTCACTCGTTTATTAGTGTTATTTTATTATTTTAACGTTACAGATGAGTGACGAAAGATTTCCGGACAATGGACTGGCGTTAAAATAATAAAATAACATAAGAAACGAGTAAAGAAAAAAAATATATATTTATAGTGCATGTGTTTATTTGGCAAAAATATAAATAAAAACACCATCTCGAAATACAATATCTGTTTCAACACACGATTTCACATCAGAAATCTTGCAAAACGAATTGATATATATATATATATATATATATATATATTTCTTCATCTTTCTTTACATATTTTCAACTCATAATCTTACCAAGTGTTGTTTACTGAATCTCCAGTATTCTTGCTCCTTATATTTCTATATATATATATATATGCACGCACAGAAAGAGAAAGGTAGAGGAGTGTGGAGTGAGAGAGAGGGGAGTTGGGAGAGTGTGAAGGGACAGGTGAGGAGAAAAAATAAAGAGTAAGATTTACATCATTCATCGCACCAAAAATTTCACATTTTAATCTTCAAATTTAAGCTTTCGGGTCGCTATAATTCAGTTTTTCATACTGATATATCATTTGAATTGATTTCAATTGGTTTTGGAGTTAGTAATTTAAATTCTGTCAGTTGGATTGAGGGATCGAAATGCAAATAACAACGTATCACCACATTAGACAGCTTTTTCAAAGGATCACTTCTAGCGTAGATGTTACGGGATAGCGATTCCAGATCTGTTTTAGCATAATGGCAAAGAACATTTAGGCACTCTCAATGCTTAAGTATTTTCAATTGTTTTTACTGAAAATAAGCAGGTTTCTCAACTGGGCATTTAATGATACAATTAGCCCTCTGCAAAGGAAATTTGCCAGATGCTAACTTGGAAATCATACGCCCATGACGATATACAAAAGGAAGTTTCGTAGATGCGGTTTGACATAAAACAGACAAGGCTTATTACGGTTTCTATTGCTATGTTTATTTTAGTGATAGACGTTATGTTGTCGGCTGAGTATGTGACATTGTTTAGCAAAGGATTACTACACAATTCAGCTAAAACGAATGTAGGCGAACAGTAACTGAAATGGATTTCTGTTATTTTCACTACTTACGTATTTTAGTCTAAAAGTATTATTCTAAAATGTATATCTGGGTAGAATCTAATGAAAAAAAGAAATAATTAGAATCGAATTGTATCAAACTATGTATCACATGGACACCGAAAAAATGGCCACTGAATAACCTACGATGAAATCAGAGACTTTATCGAAACATCGTAGTAATTGTTCGAACGTTACTAATATATACAAAAAAAGATTTCCTTATTACTTTCAATTAAGATGCAGAGCTGGCTGGATCGTTAGCACGCTGGACGAAATGCTTAGCGTATTTCGCCCGTTACTAAGTTCTGAGTTCAAATTCCACCGAGGTCGTCTTTTATCCTTTCAGGATTGGTAAATTAAGCACCAGTGAAACACTGGGGTCGATGTAATCGATTAGTTCCATCCCACTAAATTTCAGGCCTTGTGCCTTTAGCAGAAAGGATCATTACTTTCAATTAGAAAGCTGTGGGCTGGCAGAATCGTTAGCACAGTGGAAAAAATGCTTAGCAACATTTCATTCGTCTCTACGTTAGTAGTTTTAAAACCCGCCCAGCTCGACCTTGCCTTTCAACCCTTTCGAATTCGATAAAATGAGTACCAGTCAAGTAGTGTCGTTGATGCAATCGACCAGCTCCTTACCCACAAATTTCAGGCTTGTGCCTGTAAGAGGAAAGAGTTTTACTAGTAAAGTTGCGAGCTGGCTGAATCGTTAACACGCCGGACAAAATGTTCAGTGACATTTCATCCGTCTTTACGTTCTGAGTTCAATTCAGATGATGTCGTCTCTGCCTTTTCATTCTTAAGGATCGATAAAACAAGTACTAATTGACTTACCCCTCTCCCATAATTTCAGGCCTTGTACATACAGTATAAGAGTTTACTACTTTCACTTGTAACCAAGATTGATGAAAAATTAGAAAAACTACGAGAAGCTGCAGATCAAATTCAATGTGTTTTTGTTTTGTTTTTCAGAAACATAGTCTACTCATTTGTATCTTTAATAATCATTACTTAGAAAAGAAAATTGTTGATTTGGATCTGCAAAATCAGCGAATACTGAAACGTAACCAAGAGTGTTTTAAACTGTTACAAAGAAGTATGTAATATGGTCCTGTACATATGAGAAATGACTATACTTCCTTTTTCATAGTTGACGGCGAATTTGAAAAATAACATCATAACAATGTCTTTGAACTTCAGGTCATAAAGTCACTTACGTTATAAATATTAGGAAAATAGTTTCCAAGATCTAAAGCAAAAGTGGATTTCGAAAATTGGACGATATTACTAGATTTTCAGCATTTTAGTGGAAAGTAAAGTGATCATTGTAAGTGCAGCTTTTAAAATCAATAAAATGTATGAATAAACATATTATAAATGTAATTATGTCACTACGATTGTCACAGAACAAAATCCAAATGCAATAATGTAGATAATAGAAAAAGTACTTTAATAGATGCTAAATTTCAGAAGCCATGGCCCCGTGGAAGGTGCTATAGCTTAAACTATAGTTCTCATGGGCCTCTCTTCAACATGTAATGTTCCATTTAGAAAGACATCAATATGTTTGTTTTGATGGCGACAAAGATACTAAATAAATTATGGACGAAAGTTAACGGCGAATAGATTGCCTTCTCCAAAGAATATGCTATTTACTATCCTGATTTCCCAGAGCTTAATACGTGAGAACGAAGCAAGTAATTATAGAAGTATTTCTTAGAGACATATTGCATTGTATTACAAGTGCTACATAATTTCAAGGGATGAAAATTATTTTTGTTGTTTTTAGTTGCAGATCCTAGGAAATACTAACAAAAAATTAAATATGTCCACGTTTCCATAATATTGAGTCAATGAATTACGTAGGAAAAAAATGTTATTTGCTTTCTCATTCCTGAAATCAATCCAGAGCTGAATTAAGACTTAATTCCTTCGAAAAACAATCTTCCGCCGAAGACTTAGGAACCAAAATCATTGGCTTCATGCGATCTGAAATTATTTTACGGGAAATGGACCCATTTTGAATAATTATCAGTATGTAACTATAGCTAAAATAAATATTGATTTCAACTTTTGACACATGGCCAACAGTTTCTTGGGAGCGGGTAACTCGAATTATGTCAACGCCAGTGTTCAACTGGTAATTATTTTATCAACTCCAAATGGATGAAAAGCAAAGTCGATCTCAGCGGAATTTGAACTCAGAACGTAAGTCTAAGAAATGCCGCTAAGCATTTTTTCCAGCGCAGTAAAAATATACCCGCCAGCTCTTTGCTTACGGTTAAAATAAATATTTGTTCCAAATTTTGGCACAAGGCCATCAAGTTCGAGGGAGCGGGATAAGTCCGTTACATCGATGCTAGTGCTCAACTGGTACTTTCTATCGACTCCACAAAAAGGGGAAAGGCAATGTTGACCCCAGCGGCAGTATTTTGTCCTGAGTGGTAACGATTATGCTATCTTGCCACCTTACAGCTAAGACAAAATATTCTTTTCTACTCTAGGCACAAGGCCCGAAATTTTGGGGGAGGGGGCTAGTTGATTAGATCGACACCAGTACGAAACTGGTACTTAATTTATCGACCCCGAAAAGATGGAAGGCAAAGTCAACTTCAGTGTAATTTGAACTCAGAACATGAAAACAGACGAAATATCGCTAAGCATTCCGCCCGGCGCGCTAACGTTTCTTATTTCTTTATTGCCCACAAGAGGCTAAACATAGAGGGGACAAACAAGGACAGACAAAGGGATTAAGTCGATTCCATCGACCCTAGTGCGTAACTGATACTTAATTTATCGACCCCGAAAGGATGAAAAGCAAAGTCGACCTCGGCGTAATTTAAACTCAGAATGTAACAGCAGACGAAATACCGCTAAGCATTTCACCCGGCGTGCTAACGTTTCTGCCAGCTCGCCACCTTAACTGAAACAAAATATTGGTACAGGAAAAGGGTTGATTCTTCGAGATTTTGGAAATTTACGAGTTCACAGAAAATTAACAAATACGTTTTCTGTCATTACAAATGTATACATGATAAATAGAGGTCCAGAGACATCTTTCCAAGAAAAAAAATGTCATCCATATTAATAAGTTATTAACCACTATTTCTTTCCAATTTTTTTTAGAAAGATTTGATTCAGCTAAACATATCAATATGGCGTCATACAATCATTTATCTGTTAAGATTGTAATAGCAAATGTCTTAGATGCAACATTTACATTCTTACTTACAGAGTGGGATAACAGCTTAATTTGCTTTATGATTTCTCATAATGTTGCTGTCGTGGTTTTTTTCATTACGGAATGAAAAGTTGTTTACAGTTTTTGAACCGTACGATTACTTGGAATGAGATGCGCATAGTTCATCATTTCCTGTTGAAAGCATGGAGAGGACATCAAGAGGTTTACGAAAATCCAAGTCAGAACGTTTGAATCATCCATTTAAAGGAAATTCTATAGTTTTGGTGGAAATCTTAAATATTTCCTGTAATCAAAAGAAGGAACAAAGATTGTCGACGCCAGTATTATATCAGTATGGAGGGTCATTTCAGTCCTGCAACTGACATGAAGAAAAAACATAAGTGGGAACAGAAACGGCAAAAATATTCTCTACCGAACCACAAATTCTTCGGGTTTTCTTTTTCTTTAAATTTCATCTTATTTTAATTATTGTACGTTTTGGAGCATTTTAATTTATTTCTGTGCAAATGTCTCTATGCATGCATCTGTGTATATATAGATGTACGCAAATGTGTGTGCATATACACGCATATATATATATATATGTGTGTGTGAAAGAGAGAGAGAGTGAGAGAGAGAGAGAGAGAGAGAGAGAGAAAGAGAGAGAGTCTGTGTGTATATGTATGCATGTGAGCGTATCTTTAGAATTCCAGATACGTCCTTTCATTTATTGTATGACATTTCTTGCCCCATCTTTCATGATTTGTAAGCATTCTTCTTCTTCACACTCTACGTTATCTTCTTTTTCTTTGTAACCCCAAATGAAAGTTCTCTATTTTTGGTATCTCTTTGAGCTTTTGTTGCTAATAAAGTAAAAAATCATATCATTAGTTTCATTTAAGGGTTTAATGAATGGTAAAATCTGTATAACACAAAAATATTTTTGTATTTAGTTTCATCCCTTTATGCTCCTAGTTCGAATCCTTCCGTGCTAGACATTGTTCTTCTACTTTCTGAGAAATTAAATTAGAATTTGTTAAATGCCGATGTAAAACCAGCCATATTCCACAGTAGTATCCGCTGAGCTTAAGTAAATAATCGTTAACAATATTGGTTTCAAATTTTGGCACAAGGCCAGCAATTTCAGTGGGTGGGGAGTTAGTCCATTAAATCGACCTCAGTGTTCAACAAGTACTTATTTTAATTGAGCCCAAAGGGATGAAAAGCAAAGTCGACCTCGGCAGAATTTGAACTCGGAACGTAAAGACGGGTGAAATGACACTAAACATGTTCCCGGCGTGCTAATGATAATCGTTTACAAAACTATTAGCCACATTAAACTTACCATTGTAATATAAAGTTGTTTTTGTTGATGTAGTTGTTGTTGAATGAAGCCTGCAATCGAGATATGGTCATGCAGATATATTGTATCTTGGATTATTGTCCGTTGAAATAAAGGAAAATTGACTACTATTTCTTTTATGTCGAGTGTCCATTTATAATTTTACTCAATGACTGTCATATAGTGTGATCAAAAGTATTAAATCTCATTAGTTTCCATATCATAATAAAACAATGCACTACGACACCAACAGAGCGATATAATTCCAAGATGCATCAAGTACTCCCTCGAAGAATCATATTTCGTATAACAATATCATATACAAACATGGTTTATTAATCTGCTTTCGGCTTTTGATTAGTTCTGAAAAAACAAAATGAATTTAATCAAATTTAAATTTAAATTAAATTTATTTAACTTTTGAGGTTATTGATCACAAGGGCCTCTACATCTATGATCTTTTTATGATGGCAACAAATTAGACGTGTTGCCGCTATCAGTTTCAGATTATTGGAAAGATTTGTAAACAGAGCAATCCATCAAGCTGGAAACAAAGCAAAGATCATACAACCTGGTTAGGATTTAATATCTAAAATCAATGTAAAACTAAAAGGTTTTATTACAATTTGAATATTATTGGGTATTTTTTACCTCGAGGTCAATGTATCGAGGCGTTCATTTCATTCATATAAATACTTTTGGGAATTCACTTTCATATAAAAGTTATATCTATTCAGCCGCCATTCTTTGTTCACAGTTCAGTTCTAAACAATTCTTGAAGCTAAATTTTATTTCAAATCAATAATTAATCAAATAGTACGGGCGCAGGTATGGCTGTAATATTAAGAAATTTGTTTCACAATCTTGTGGCTGTAGTTTCCATCCCTCTTCTTCTATAGCTTCTTGCTTACCAATATCGTCTAAATGAAATCTGATCAACGAACACTGAAAGCTTTTCGTAAATAAATATGAAATGCATGTGAGTGAGAGTGTTTATATCAACATGAAGCCATAATCGTTACTCTTTGTGATATTTAAGTAAAATTCTATTAAATCAGTGATTGTATGACACGGTGTTTTCTATACATTGCAAGCGAGGTAAACTGCTGCCAGGCCTGACAACGAGTACCCACCACCAAGGAGTTCCAATACAGATTGAAACCACATGCTCTGGTGGTCTTGAAGCTTGCAATAAATATCAAGTGCAAGAAGTGCACTGAATAAAACAGTTGGTGTTAAATGGAAGTATTGTATCGTCGTCTCTTAGAGGACAGTCACATTAACGTGGCCATAAGCAATACTCTTTTAACCCCACTTTCCCTTAAAGTTGACTTTCTATTGCGTATTAAAAGAAAGAACGATGAAATAAATTCCAGAGGCTGAAAGTCCTTGAAGGTTGTGCTGCAGCATGAGACGCTGCCCAATACCAGGAACATGTAAATAAAGACTTTAAAAACGAAAACAAATGTCAATATTCTTTGTTTATATTTTACTCTTCTTTTGCCGATTTTAGCAATTAGACAGCAGTTGTGAAAACTGTACAAATTCCAGACTTGGACTCGCCTGCATAGCACCAAAGACCACATTCTTCAGATCTAATTTTAAGATCCAATACTATCTCAGTTTAAATATTTAAATGTACTAAACTTTACAGTATTTTGCCAAAAACAAAAGAAGTCATTAACAATTATTTAGGCGCAGGTGGGGGTGTATGGTAAGAACTTTCTTTCCCAGCTACACGGTTTCGGATTCAATCCCACTGCGTGACACCTTGTGCAAGTGTTTTCTACTATACCTGACCAAAGCTTTGTGAGTTGATTTGGTAGACGGAAACTGAAAGAAGCCCGACGTATATATATATACATATCTGTATATATATGGGGTGTTGTGTTTTGTACTCCCCATCGCTTGACAACCGATGTTAGTGTGTTTACGTCCCCGTAACTTAGCAGTCCAGCAAAAGAGACCGATAATATGAGTACCAGCATTGCAGGAAGAATCTGATTCCCTCATTTATCAAGCACCAACCTCAACCGAACTCCCTTTTTGGGGGGGGGGCGCAAATAGGGCAAGTTCCTCTGCAAGGAGTCCATATGTGAAAATAATTAATTGTACGCACTAAAATGCCTTTTCACAGATACGAAGGCTCACCTTTCGAAATTTATTCAGATCAATGATATCACATCGGAGTTGTGATGATGTATTGTCAAATATCATATACAACCGCTGTCCGTTTGATTTACGCATCACAATATATATATATATACATATATATATAACACATTGTACAACATGTTTATAATGCTAACATTTTGACCTCTCTGCAGAGACTGGCTGAAGATGTAAGAATCACACAACATTATAATTTTAAAGCAAAGGGATACTTTGAGATCGATAAAATCTTTGACAGGCAGGAGATGTCTTTGAGCAAGAGCGTAAGTATTTCGGCCGATCACTTCATGCCAGCAGTGATTGTAGGTGAGAACAGAAGCGGAATTTGAAGGCGACTGCTTTCAACAATTATCCTTTCTAATACAGGCACAAGATCTGATACTTAATTTTTCGACCCCGAGAGAATGATAGGCAAAGCTGACCTCGGCAGTTTTGGGGCTCTGAACAAGAAATGAGAAGAAAAGTTGCGAAGCAATTTATCTGGCATGGAGAGAATTCTGCTAATTCATCGCCCTCAACACACCCATATGTATGTATGTATGTATGTATGTATGTATGTATGTATGTATGTATGTATGTATGTATGTATGTGCTTGTTCTGTGTGTGTGTGTGTGTGTGTGTATGTGTGTGTATGTGTGTGTGTGTGTGGAGAAGTAGCTGTATGCTGTACATACACCATTTTATTTGACAAAGGGCTTTCATCAATCAGATGTTGGTCCGTATAACATTGTCTTTTGCTGAACCGCTACATAACGTAGACGTAAACAAGCCACCGTGTGTTGTCAACCTGTGCTAGTGAGACAAAGACGCACACTCATACGTATATATATGTGTGTGTGTGTGTGTGTGTGTGTGTGTATGTGTGTGTGTGTGTGTTTGTGCGTGTGTGTGTGTGTGTGTGTGTCTGTGTGTGTGTTTGTGTGTGTCTGTGTGTGTGTATGTATATGTATAAGTATACAAGAGTTACAAATAAACAAAGAATAAAATTAACGGACAAGAGGACCTGCACAAGGAATGTATTAGTTTGACATACGATAAAAAGAGAGAGTTTGGCGTTTTGAGCATAACTCTTCGTCGGATGGGGAAAAGACAAAAGAAGGAAAAGAAATCGCCAACAGTACGTGTGAAGTTACAACATACGCACACAACGTGATCTCACCCACTATGCATCTATCAAATCGATCACAAAGCTTTAGTCGTCCCGGGGCTATCGCAGAAAGCACTTGCCCAAGGTGCTGTTCTGTTGCAACTGAACATGAAACCACACAGGTTCGAAGCGAGCCTCTTAACCACATTGCCATAAAATATATAATAGCTAAAATAATTATTTTATTGCAGTAGTTTATTTCATTTTCTAGAAAACTGGGTTTTTAAATATACTGTTCTAATTTACATAATTACCTTAAACCCATTATTTTTCAAATTAGTAAAATTTCCAATGTCTTGTGCAGTGCCTGTAGATATGCAATATTCCTAGATGGTTTGTTAAAAGCTAAAATGAACAATTTTCAGCAATTTTAATATCATCAGCAGTTGTTTTTTTCTTTTTGAAATTATGTTTTCCCGTGAGAAACATTAACTAACTAGGTGCACAACATGAAGCATATTCGCATTGAAACAGGCAGACACACACACACACACACACACACATATATATATGTGTGTGTGTGT
>NC_069001.1:22608473-22611028 GCF_001194135.2 Octopus bimaculoides | reverse complement strand
CACACACACACATATATATGTGTGTGTGTGTGTGTGTGTGTGTGTGTGTGTGTCTGTGTGTAATGACTGAGGGAAACGGAAAATGGAGTTCGCAAGAATCTTTATTCAACATAACGATCATTTCGACCCATACTGCATCTTTCCGTTGCGGGTGGGATACTGTATAAGTGGTTGTGTGTTGCATCCTTCATTGCAAAATGCATCTCATTGGCTGTCTTGTTTAGAATAACATACTTCGCTAAATACACGCGGTTTCGTTTGATATGTTGTCGCGAATAGGTTGTATACGTATATATATATATAATGTAGATGTACAGGGATAAAACTATCCAGACGGGTACAGTAGTAGCTCAGTAGCTTTCTGGTACATTCCAGGCTGCGGCTATAGGGGCTATAAAATGACCATCCCGAAGTACAACAATATATATGTATGTATGTATGTATCTACGTATGTATTATCGTCTTACAGTAAGTGCTATTATAATTTTGGAATATATCATAAGTACATAAAAAGAATATTTGTGATTGAGGAATCTCAGAAAATCTATAGTAAATGTTGATAATTCTGTCACCTGGCAAACGATAGTCACGAGTTCAGTCAGAGCACGTGTTCTATGTTCGGTCTTAAAACAGCGCAACCTGTTTGTTATGCTTAATATCTTTAAATATATAAATATGTATTTTTATGAAAATTACATAACACATATATTTTTTATGAGTTACGTAATTTTTCTCATAGCTGTATTTCAAATGCTTTATGCTAAGTGATTGATTACAGCTACTATATAGAATATGTGTATGAGTATGTGTCCGGTATATAGATGGCAGAATTTGTAGATCATTGGGCTTATCTTTTATCTGTTTCAGTCATTAAAGAAATTTTAGTAGGATGAATCGACCCTAGTACTTATATTTTTTAAGCGTGGCACTAATTCTATCGATATGTTTTTAATGAACAGCAAAGTTACGGAGACATAAGCAAACTAACACCGGCTGTCAAGTGGTTGTAGGGGGCAAACAGAGACACCATGACACACGCGGGCACACACACACACACACACACACACACACGTACACACAATAAAATAATATTTTGCAAGGCCAGCTATATGTTAATCTCGGCTTTTCCGCTGATGATAGCTGGCCTTACAAAATATTATTTTATTTTACTAAAAAAAGCTTGAAACCATGGTTCGGAAAATAAATGGTAAATGTTTTTATTTTTCATTCCCTTTCGAAATTAACCCTAACTGTGGTTTGGAGTTTTGACTGCTCCTTCTAGTGGGTTAGATGTCCTATTATGGACACTCTCTGATGTGTTTGAATGTACACTGTATTTATATGAATAATATATAGTCTATTGACTAGTTTTTTTCTTCTCGCTAGACCACTGGTAGCAAATAAAATTTCTACAATTTCTTTGCTGCCCTAAGATTTATTAATATATATATATATATATATATATATGTATATATATATATGTATATATATATATATATATATATATATGCGTGTGCATAGCTTTCATGATGTATATATTGAGATGACATAAGCATCAGCATGAACCCAATAAAGCTTGTGCCTTACAAGCGAAGCTCCTTGATATATGTGTTCCGTATCTAGTGGCAGCAACTCTCTAGTATCTCTTATCAGCAGAAATGTTGTGATAGAATGACTGGAATTTTAGAAACGTATAGCCATAGAAATTGTTACTGATAAATTACGATAGATGAAACACCCAAAAATCTACTTTAAAGCTGCCATGACTGAGGGGTGTCATGAACAAATGTGCTCAAGCTGTACCCATTTAATGTTATTATTGTTTAAATATGTTATTATTGTTTAAAAATTAATAACATGAAATGGGTACAGCTTGAGCACATTTGTTCATGACACCCATCAGTCATGGCTGCCTTAAAGTAGATCGCAATATCGTCAATAACAATGAACAAAATTCAGAAATCTTTAGTTTGGTATTATTTGAAATATGTTATTCACATGAGGCACCATAGTTAAAATTACCTAAAATTTAAAACTTATTTTTCAAGTGTGGTGACACAGTAATTGAGAACGGATTTGATGTATCCTAAGAACAGAATTAAATTGAAGTTAATTACTTCACTACTGAGAAGTACCAAATCCCTACACGCAGTCAAAAATGTAAAAAGTTCACGTAAAATTCAGACAGATTTTTATGTCTGCTCAACGCTGGCTAATATACGTTTCGTTAGAATAGTAACGTTTTCAATATCGAATTTAAACATATTCCAAAATAAACAAGCGGCTCCTAAGCCATCCCTTAACTTATTTATCGCTTTAAATTTATTTCTATGTGGATGTTTCTTTTTCTTTGAAATCTGGTTTTAACAGTTTGCGTACACAAGATTAGAGACAATTTTTATCTTTTTTTTTATGTAGTTTCTCAGAATATGATGAAGCAGAAACACCGCAAGTGTTAATCTGTTTGAAAGGAAGAATATGCATATATACAAAAACACATTCGTATATAAACATACATATATATGTTATATGTATATGCGTCTATATGTATATAT
>NC_069001.1:22605602-22608308 GCF_001194135.2 Octopus bimaculoides | reverse complement strand
TATATATATATATATATATATGCATATATACACATACATGTATACATAAATATGTATATATATGTGTGTGTGTGTGTGTTTATATTCATAGACACACACACATTTAAATGAACCAGTTATCAAACGGTGTTGTAGGCAAACAATCAGAACGACACATAATCACACGCACACACACACACACACACACAGACACACACACACACACACACACACACACACATTCAAACAGGCTACTTTTGAATGTCCATCTACTAAATCTACCTACAACGTTCTGGGTGACCTGGGGCTGTGCTAGAGTAGAAAACACTTGCCCAAGAATCCGCGGAGTGGGACTGAAACAAAAACTATGTGGTTTGGAAGCAAACTTCTTACACTTGGCAATGCTTCGAGATAACTTCATTTATTGATAAAATTATTGTCAAGTGTATGAAATTTAGCCTCGAAGAGACTAGATTTCAGAAGTAGGTAGTGAAGAAACAAGTGATGGTCATTTTTATAGAGGATACTGCTCGTTGCATTACAGACACTCCATTTCTCGTAAGGAATCATTTTATTCCACTTCTCAATCGTTTAGAGAGAAAGTAAGATATACAAACAGATATACAGACAGATATACAGACAGATAACGTATGCATCACTTGAAATCTTCTTTTAACTTCCATCAAGTTTGCTGGTAGTCGGAGAGATCAAATGGCAAGGTCGGGTACTTGGATTCAATTTTTAATTAATCAAAAATCCCTGGAGATTTTTTACTCCTTTTTCAATGGACTCGAAGTTTTCACTAAGATAGTCAAGTTCTGTCTCTTATCAAGAGAAATTCTTATTAATTATAACTTTGCACGCTGTATTGAATCTGTGAGTCAACCAGTCTATATTTATTTATCGCAGTATCCACCTTCTTCACTTACTTTCTTTCTCTCACACTCCCAGTATCTATCTATCTATCTATCTATCTATCTATCTATCTATCTATATATCTGTCTGTCTGTCTGTCTGTCTGTCTGTCTGTCTGTCTGCCTGTCTTTCTCTTTGTATATCTCTTTATCTCTGTGTCTGCTTGCTTGCCTGTCTGATTGTTTGTCTGTCTGTCTCCTTATCTACGTACCTTTCTCATTACTTGTGTCTGTCAGTTTTCCCTTTATCTTTTTGCTACTTTTTACTCATACTTCCTCTCTTACTCCCTTACTTAAAAATAAAATATGTTGTTCCTAGAGACATTTTTTAGGAGAGTCATGGCTGCAATGATTTGGTTAGCGATGCCCTGGAGTACCAACAATATTGTTAATGGAGGAATATCTACTGAGACTGAATTATTTGAATTATCATTGGCTTTTATTCAAGTAAATATAAACTCACTATGTTCTTGTACGTATGAGTATGTGCATATAGGCAATAGTAGACTAGCAGAATCACCAGCGGAATCACCAGCACATCAGCAACAACAACAACAACATAAAAAACATTTGACGTCCGTTTTCCATGCTGGCATGGGTTGGACGGTTTGACAGGAACCTCGTAGGCCTGGGATCGCATCATGCTATATAGTTTGTCACGGCTTGGTTTCTACCGCTGTATGCCCTCCCCTGACGCCATCCACTTTACAGAGTGTAGAAAATAAAATTAATGAAATGACAAAATATAGTTGTGATATTTAGTTACGTCCTTTTAAAGTTGTGCTTATAATCCTGAGAATGATTTGAGCACAGATCATATTGTAGGTAACTAAAAACTTTGCTCTCGATACTTCCAGGTATAAGAAACTCTGAATCAGCCAGACACAGGTCAATATAGCGGCCTAGAGGCCTACAGGACATTACCATCTGTCTACTAAATTATATATGTGTGTGTGTGTGTGTGTGTGTGTGTGTGTGTGTGTGTGCATGTGTGTGTGTGTGTGCGCGTGTGTATATATATGTATGTATGTATATAAATTATGTGTGTATATGTATATATGTATGTATGTATGTATGTATGTATGCATGTGTGTATATGTATGCGTATGTATGTATGTATGTATTTGAATCTCTGTTGATTCACCAGACACTCATTGTAAACGTAAATTATTCTTTAATATATTATAATTGACAGGCACCGATTTCCAATACTCAGAGTTACTTCTTTGTGATCATTAGCGGGTAAACCGAGCCTGCTTTTCTTTTGAAATATTCACAGAGATTTTTAAGCAAAGATTTTTAGGGCCAACTACGCATGGTAGACACGCCGGTTCTTGTAATCAGCAGCTACTGAACGACATAATCTGACAAGGATCTAATGACAATGCATCCAAGAGGATGTAAGACCAAACTGTATGATAGAATGTTATGCAGCACACAGCTTTCCAAAAATGGTTAAATGTTAAAGAGTAAACGAAATTCATTGAATACAAAGCACGTAGCAGAGATTGATATTGGTTTCGAATTTTGGCACAAGGCCAGCAATATTGGGTAAAGATCTAAGTCGATTACATATGCAGAGGGAGTCATAAAAGTATACTACAGGAAATCTAAACCAAATACACGTGGTTTTTATATTCTCCATTTTCTTCTCAGCCTCGATAAATTATAGAGACTTAATAATAATAATAATAATAATAATAATAATAATAATAATAATAATAATAATAATAATAATCGCTGTGAAAACAACATCCATTCATGAATTTATTTATTTATTAATTTTTTTTTAAATGCATATTTTACCTGTGAA
>NC_069001.1:22599290-22601469 GCF_001194135.2 Octopus bimaculoides | reverse complement strand
TATATATATATATATATATATATATATATCAGTATCGCTATTATTATTAATCTTATTTATATATCCATATTATGTAGGTGTTATATTTTAGTTGTTATTATATAGATTGTTTCTTTTGAGGCACTGTGTTAGTTGCAACTATTTGTATTTGGATAATTTCGCTATCATTTTTGGTGCAACATTTTAATCTTTTCAGATTGATATGTGAATTAAGGTCCATCTATTTTTCTGGTATTCCTTGACAGAATTATCAGGCTGATTTACCTGGATCTCCTTGTCTGTCTGTGTTATCATGTCCTCCGCGACGTTTACTGGAATGCACACAATGGAACACCTTCTGAGTTCGTATTTCATAGAGATGGAATAAACTTTAGCACATATAAATCCCAACTCTACCATACTTGCGGATGTAGTCTTTCTTAACGAAGACTAGACAATTCAATATTAGGTGGGCAGCTGTTTCTTCTTCTTCTCATCATATTCTATAATTATATAGAGTATTATGTTTCATTATATGCTCTTGGTGATTTCAAATGTAAAGGCTTTTGCTTTCTGCTGCAATCCATAAATCTTCAGTTTCTGCTTTTAGTCCTACTCATCTCATGCGGTGTTGGGATTTATCGTTGTTCACTCTCTACTTAGCTTTTCCCAGTAATGGCCAAAAAACAATGCCGAGCTGTGGTTCATCCTCACTTTTTTATCACCATATGAACGGACGGTTAAAGCTGGGATGACGATGACAAAATATGGTCGGAGGTTGTCAAAATGGATTTGGGTATCTTATTGATATGCCAATCCATTTAGACGCCCGGAGAGTAGAAAGGCATTCAAGAACTGTTCTCTGGCGAGGGCGCTGAAACAAAGTACGTTAGGCTGGTGCTGTAGAACAAAAGGTTTGTTTGCTATATATGCAGTAAGACTCACTTGAGGGATGTTTGCTTTGACGAACTGGAAAGGGCTGCTGAGAAAGGGAGAAAGAACTGAAAGCAGTGAAAACCAACCGAGGTAGCAACAAGAACTTCCAGATTCCAGAGCCCTAGTTAGAGCTCTGAGGGGCATCCACCTCGTACCTGAAAAGAAGCGAGCAGACGCTCTATCCCTTAAGGGTAGAAACCGGCAAAACCACCACCTCATTGTAGTGTAATATGGGATCGATGATGGTTGTGGACGTAACTGCTTTAACTGTCGGGAGAATATAAAAAAAGTAAGAGAGAAAAGTCAAGGAAAGAAGAAACTGAAAAGCAACAAAAATCAAATAAAACGGGTGGACAAAAACAACCACCTCAAAACGATAATGATGCCCCTCATCCTCACTCTAATGAAGACGATGTTGAAAAGAGCAATGTGTTGAGATTCACCTTCCTACGGAGACAAAACGAATATCTAAGAGGCAAAATCACGTATCTGTTATGTCATCAATATTCTACTGATGTAAATATGACGAAGTCACAAACTTTGAATAAAGAAAACATACAATGGATTGTTGTTAGAAGCAATATAAAGTTATTACAGAGAACTGAAACAATGGCATCATGATAACATGACTTTTTATCGATCTTATACAATTCTAAACCGTTAACCAGTGTCTTTGCATACACGACGAAGCATTAGAACCAACAACCGGTGATTTAGGACATTGATTACACAAGCTAGCCTAGCCATTGACCCTCATCTCACCCCATATCTAGATGGTAAACCTAAAAGTTTGCATTTTCTGTTTCATTACATTTTGTTCAGTTACTTTTTCGGGGTAATTACATATTTTGTAAATTTTAAATTTGTCCTTATTTTAATTACATAATGACTGTCAATCCTTTAAGCGTCTTTGTATAATTTTTTTGGTCCCACCACACAAATATTTGTAAACCTGTTTAGACGTACGTCGTATTTTAGTATCTCTTCAGCACCTTTGGCTATTATCAAAAGTTGAGCTACACAATCGTAAGAGTGTTAGAAAACGCCATTCGGTGTTCATACTGACTCTCCGAGTTGATATCCCACTGGGGTCAATATTTTAACTAATAATAATAATAATAATAATAACAATAATAATCCTTTCTACTCTAGGCACAAGGCCTGAAATTTTGAAGGAGGCTAGTCGATCGACCCCAGTACGCAACTCCTACTCAGTTTTTTCATCCCGAAAGGATGAAAGGTAAAGTCAATCCTGATGGAATTT